>NC_134356.1:167362445-167662445 GCF_048569485.1 Anomaloglossus baeobatrachus
TGTATTGTGCATATGCTCATACTCCAGGGTGCGTGTCTAATGTATTACTGCCCTCCTGGCGCTGTATATATTGCACTGTGGCATGTCTGGCTGTATTGTGCATATGCTCATACTCCAGGGTGCGTTGTCTAATGTATTACTGCCCTCCTGGCGCTGTATATATTGCACTGTGGCATGTCTGGCTGTATTGTGTATATGCTCATACTCCAGGGTGCGTGTCTAATGTATTACTGCCCTCCTGGCGCTGTATATATTGCACTGTGGCATGTCTGGCTGTATGGTGCATATGCTCATACTCCAGGGTGCGTGTCTAATGTATTACTGCCCTCCTGGCGCTGTATATATTGCACTGTGGCATGTCTGGCTGTATTGTGCATATGCTCATACTCCAGGGTGCGTGTCTAATGTATTACTGCCCTCCTGGCGCTGTATATATTGCACTGTGGCATGTCTGGCTGTATTGTGTATATGCTCATACTCCAGGGTGCGTGTCTAATGTATTACTGCCCTCCTGGCGCTGTATATATTGCACTGTGGCATGTCTGGCTGTATTGTGCATATGCTCATACTCCAGGGTGCGTGTCTAATGTATTACTGCCCTCCTGGCGCTGTATATATTGCACTGTGGCATGTCTGGCTGTATTGTGCATATGCTCATACTCCAGGGTGCGTGTCTAATGTATTACTGCCCTCCTGGCGCTGTAAATATTGCACTGTGGCATGTCTGGCTGTATTGTGTATATGCTGCATACTCCAGGGTGCGTGTCTAATGTATTACTGCCCTCCTGGCGGCTGTATATATTGCACTGTGGCATGTCTGGCTGTATTGTGCATATGCTCATACTCCAGGGTGCGTGTCTAATGTATTACTGCCCTCCTGGCGCTGTTTATATTGCACTGTGGCATGTCTGGCTGTATTGTGTATATGCTCATACTCCAGGGTGCGTGTCTAATGTATTACTGCCCTCCTGGCGCTGTTATATATTGCACTGTGGCATGTCTGGCTGTATTGTGCATATGCTCATACTCCAGGGTGCGTGTCTAATGTATTACTGCCCTCCTGGCCTGTATATATTGCACTGTGGCATGTCTGGCTGTATTGTGCATATGCTCATACTCCAGGGTGCGTGTCTAATGTATTACTGCCCTCCTGGCGCTGTATATATTGCACTGTGGCATGTCTGGCTGTATTGTGTAATGCTCATACTCCAGGGTGCGTGTCTAATGTATTACTGCCCTCCTGGCGCTGTATATATGCACTGTGGCATGTCTGGCTGTATTGTGTATATGCTCATACTCCAGGGTGCGTGTCTAATGTATTACTGCCCTCCTGGCGCTGTATATATTGCACTGTGGCATGTCCTGGCTGTATCTGTGTATATGCTCATACTCCAGGGTGCGTGTCTAATGTATTACTGCCCTCCTGGCGCTGTATATATTGCACTGTGGCATGTCTGGCTGTATTGTGTATATGCTCATACTCCAGGGTGCGTGTCTAATGTATTACTGCCCTCCTGGCGCTGTATATATTGCACTGTGGCATGTCTGGCTGTATTGTGTATATGCTCATACTCCAGGGTGCGTGTCTAATGTATTACTGCCCTCCTGGCGCTGTATATATTGCACTGTGGCATGTCTGGCTGTAGGGTGTATATGCTCATACTCCAGGGTGCGTGTCTAATGTATTACTGCCCTCCTGGCGCTGTATATATTGCACTGTGGCATGTCTGGCTGTATTGTGTATATGCTCATACTCAGGGTGCGTGTCTAATGTATTACTGCCCTCCTGGCGCTGTATATATGCACTGTGGCATGTCTGGCTGTATTGTGCATTTGCTCATACTCCAGGGTGCGTGTCTAATGTATTACTGCCCTCCTGGCGCTGTATATATTGCACTGTGGCATGTCTGGCTGTATTGTGCATATGCTCATACTCCAGGGTGCGTGTCTAATGTATTACTGCCCTCCTGGCGCTGTATATATTGCCACTGTGGCATGTCTGGCTGTATTGTGTATATGCTCATACTCCAGGGTGCGTGTCTAATGTATTACTGCCCTCCTGGCGCTGTATATATTGCACTGTGGCATGTCTGGCTGTATGGTGTATATGCTCATACTCCAGGGTGCGTGTCTAATGTATTACTGCCCTCCTGGCACTGTATATATTGCACTGTGGCATGTCTGGCTGTATTGTGTATATGCTCATACTCCAGGGTGCGTTGTCTAATGTATTACTGCCCTCCTGGCGCTGTATATATTGCACTGTGGCATGTCTGGCTGTATGGTGCATATGCTCATACTCCAGGGTGCGTGTCTAATGTATTACTGCCCTCCTGGCGCTGTATATATTGCACTGTGGCATGTCTGGCTGTATGGTGCATATGCTCATACTCCAGGGTGCGTGTCTAATGTATTACTGCCCTCCTGGCACTGTATATATTGCACTGTGGCATGTCTGGCTGTATGGTGCATATGCTCATACTCCAGGGTGCGTGTCTAATGTATTACTGCCCTCCTGGCACTGTATATATTGCACTGTGGCATGTCTGGCTGTATTGTGCATATGCTCATACTCAGGGTGCGTGTCTAATGTATTACTGTCCTCCTTGGCGCTGTATATATTGCACTGTGGCATGTCTGGCTGTATTGTGCATATGCTCATACTCCAGGGTGCGTGTCTAATGTATTACTGCCCTCCTGGCCGCTGTATATATTGCACTGTGGCATGTCTGGCTGTATTGTGCATATGCTCATACTCCAGGGTGCGTGTCTAATGTATTACTGCCCTCCTGGCGCTGTATATATTGCACTGTGGCATGTCTGGCTGTATGGTGCATATGCTCATACTCCAGGGTGCGTGTCTAATGTATTACTTCCCTCCTGGCACTGTATATATTGCACTGTGGCAGTCTGGCTGTATTGTGCATATGCTCATACTCCAGGGTGCGTGTCTAATGTATTACTGCCCTCCTGGCGCTGTATATATTGCACTGTGGCATGTCTGGCTGTATTGTGTATATGCTCATACTCCAGGGTGCGTGTCTAATGTAATTACTGCCCTCCTGGCGCTGTATATATTGCACTGTGGCATGTCTGGCTGTATTGTGCATATGCTCATACTCCAGGGTGCGTGTCTAATGTATTACTGCCCTCCTGGCACTGTATATATTGCACTGTGGCATGTCTGGCTGTATTGTGCATATGCTCATACTCAGGGTGCGTGTCTAATGTATTACTGCCCTCCTGGCGCTGTATAAATTGCACTGTGGCATGTCTGGCTGTATTGTGCATATGCTCATACTCCAGGGTGCGTGTCTAATGTATTACTGCCCTCCTGGCGCTGTATATATTGCACTGTGGCATGTCTGGCTGTATTGTGTATATGCTCATACTCCAGGGTGCGTGTCTAATGTATTACTGCCCTCCTGGCGCTGTATATATTGCACTGTGGCATGTCTGGCTGTATTGTGTATATGCTCATACTCCAGGGTGCGTGTCTAATGTATTACTGCCCTCCTGGCGCTGTATATATTGCACTGTGGCATGTCCTGGCTGTATTGTGCATATGCTCATACTCCAGGGTGCGTGTCTAATGTATTACTGCCCTCCTGGCGCTGTATATATTGCACTGTGGCATGTCTGGCTGTATTGTGTATATGCTCATACTCAGGGTGCGTGTCTATTGTATTACTGCCCTCCTGGCGCTGTATATATTGCACTGTGGCATGTCTGGCTGTATTGTGCATATGCTCATACTCCAGGGTGCGTGTCTAATGTATTACTGCCCTCCTGGCGCTGTATATATTGCACTGTGGCATGTCTGGCTGTATGGTGTATATGCTCATACTCAGGGTGCGTGTCTAATGTATTACTGCCCTCCTGGCGCTGTATATATTGCACTGTGGCATGTCTGGCTGTATTGTGCATTATGCTCATACTCCAGGGTGCGTGTCTAATGTATTACTGCCCTCCTGGCCCTGTATATATTGCACTGTGGCATGTCTGGCTGTATTGTGCATATGCTCATACTCCAGGGTGCGTGTCTAATGTATTACTGCCCTCCTGGCGCTGTATATATTGCACTTGTGGCATGTCTGGCTGTATTGTGTATATGCTCATACTCAGGGTGCGTGTCTAATGTATTACTGCCCTCCCTGGCGCTGTATATATCACAGTGGCATGTCTGGCTATATTGTGTATATGCTCATACTCCAGGGTGCGTGTCTAATGTATTACTGCCCTCCTGGCCGCTGTATATATTGGCACTGTGGCATGTCTGGCTGTATTGTGCATATGCTCATACTCCAGGGTGCGTGTCTAATGTATTACTGCCCTCCTGGCGCTGTATATATTGCACTGTGGCATGTCTGGCTGTATTGTGCATATGCTCATACTCCAGGGTGCGTGTCTAATGTATTACTGCCCTCCTGGCGCTGTATATATTGCACTGTGGCATGTCTGGCTGTATTGTGCATATGCTCATACTCCAGGGTGCGTGTCTAATGTATTACTGCCCTCCTGGCGCTGTATATATTGCACTGTGGCATGTCTGGCTGTATTGTGCATATGCTCATACTCCAGGGTGCGTGTCTAATGTATTACTGCCCTCCTGGCGCTGTATATATTGCACTGTGGCATGTCTGGCTGTATTGTGCATATGCTCATACTCCAGGTGCGTGTCTAATGTATTACTGCCCTCCTGGCGCTGTATATATTGCACTGTGGCATGTCTGGCTGTATTGTGCATATGCTCATACTCCAGGGTGCGTGTCTAATGTATTACTGCCCTCCTGGCGCTGTATATATTGCACTGTGGCATGTCTGGCTGTATTGTGCATATGCTCATACTCCAGGGTGCGTGTCTAATGTATTACTGCCCTCCTGGCGCTGTATATATTGCACTGTGGCATGTCTGGCTGTATTGTGCATATGCTCATACTCCAGGGTGCGTGTCTAATGTATTACTGCCCTCCTGGCGCTGTATATATTGCACTGTGGCATGTCTGGCTGTATTGTGTATATGCTCATACTCCAGGGTGCGTGTCTAATGTATTACTGCCCTCCTGGCGCTGTATATATTGCACTGTGGCATGTCTGGCTGTATTGTGCATATGCTCATACTCCAGGGTGCGTGTCTAATGTATTACTGCCCTCCTGGCGCTGTATATATTGCACTGTGGCATGTCTGGCTGTATTGTGCATATGCTCATACTCCAGGGTGCGTGTCTAATGTATTACTGCCCTCCTGGCGCTGTATATATTGCACTGTGGCATGTCTGGCTGTATTGTGCATATGCTCATACTCCAGGGTGCGTGTCTAATGTATTACTGCCCTCCTGGCGCTGTATATATTGCACTGTGGCATGTCTGGCTGTATTGTGTATATGCTCATACTCCAGGGTGCGTGTCTAATGTATTACTGCCCTCCTGGCGCTGTATATATTGCACTGTGGCATGTCTGGCTGTATTGTGTATATGCTCATACTCCAGGGTGCGTGTCTAATGTATTACTGCCCTCCTGGCACTGTATATATTGCACTGTGGCATGTCTGGCTGTATTGTGCATATGCTCATACTCCAGGGTGCGTGTCTAATGTATTACTGCCCTCCTGGCACTGTATATATTGCACTGTGGCATGTCTGGCTGTATGGTGTATATGCTCATACTCCAGGGTGCGTGTCTAATGTATTACTGCCCTCCTGGCGCTGTATATATTGCACTGTGGCATGTCTGGCTGTATTGTGTATATGCTCATACTCCAGGGTGCGTGTCTAATGTATTACTGCCCTCCTGGCGCTGTATATATTGCACTGTGGCATGTCTGGCTGTATTGTGTATATGCTCATACTCCAGGGTGCGTGTCTAATGTATTACTGCCCTCCTGGCGCTGTATATATTGCACTGTGGCATGTCTGGCTGTATTGTGTATATGCTCATACTCCAGGGTGCGTGTCTAATGTATTACTGCCCTCCTGGCGCTGTATATATTGCACTGTGGCATGTCTGGCTGTATTGTGTATATGCTCATACTCCAGGGTGCGTGTCTAATGTATTACTGCCCTCCTGGCGCTGTATATATTGCACTGTGGCATGTCTGGCTGTATTGTGTATATGCTCATACTCCAGGGTGCGTGTCTAATGTATTACTGCCCTCCTGGCGCTGTATATATTGCACTGTGGCATGTCTGGCTGTATTGTGTATATGCTCATACTCCAGGGTGCGTGTCTAATGTATTACTGCCCTCCTGGCGCTGTATATATTGCACTGTGGCATGTCTGGCTGTATTGTGCATATGCTCATACTCCAGGGTGCGTGTCTAATGTATTACTGCCCTCCTGGCGCTGTATATATTGCACTGTGGCATGTCTGGCTGTATTGTGTATATGCTCATACTCCAGGGTGCGTGTCTAATGTATTACTGCCCTCCTGGCGCTGTATATATTGCACTGTGGCATGTCTGGCTGTATTGTGTATATGCTCATACTCCAGGGTGCGTGTCTAATGTATTACTGCCCTCCTGGCGCTGTATATATTGTACTGTGGCATGTCTGGCTGTATTGTGTATATGCTCATACTCCAGGGTGCGTGTCTAATGTATTACTGCCCTCCTGGCGCTGTATATATTGTACTGTGGCATGTCTGGCTGTATTGTGTATATGCTCATACTCCAGGGTGCGTGTCTAATGTATTACTGCCCTCCTGGCGCTGTATATATTGCACTGTGGCATGTCTGGCTGTATTGTGCATATGCTCATACTCCAGGGTGCGTGTCTAATGTATTACTGCCCTCCTGGCGCTGTATATATTGCACTGTGGCATGTCTGGCTATATTGTGTATATGCTCATACTCCAGGGTGCGTGTCTAATGTATTACTGCCCTCCTGGCGCTGTATATATTGCACTGTGGCATGTCTGGCTGTATTGTGTATATGCTCATACTCCAGGGTGCGTGTCTAATGTATTACTGCCCTCCTGGCGCTGTATATATTGCACTGTGGCATGTCTGGCTGTATGGTGTATATGCTCATACTCCAGGGTGCGTGTCTAATGTATTACTGCCCTCCTGGCGCTGTATATATTGCACTGTGGCATGTCTGGCTGTATTGTGTATATGCTCATACTCCAGGGTGCGTGTCTAATGTATTACTGCCCTCCTGGCGCTGTATATATTGCACTGTGGCATGTCTGGCTGTATTGTGCATATGCTCATACTCCAGGGTGCGTGTCTAATGTATTACTGCCCTCCTGGCGCTGTATATATTGCACTGTGGCATGTCTGGCTGTATTGTGTATATGCTCATACTCCAGGGTGCGTGTCTAATGTATTACTGCCCTCCTGGCGCTGTATATATTGCACTGTGGCATGTCTGGCTGTATGGTGCATATGCTCATACTCCAGGGTGCGTGTCTAATGTATTACTGCCCTCCTGGCGCTGTATATATTGCACTGTGGCATGTCTGGCTGTATGGTGTATATGCTCATACTCCAGGGTGCGTGTCTAATGTATTACTTCCCTCCTGGCACTGTATATATTGCACTGTGGCATGTCTGGCTGTATTGTGCATATGCTCATACTCCAGGGTGCGTGTCTAATGTATTACTGCCCTCCTGGCACTGTATATATTGCACTGTGGCATGTCTGGCTGTATTGTGTATATGCTCATACTCCAGGGTGCGTGTCTAATGTATTACTGCCCTCCTGGCGCTGTATATATTGCACTGTGGCATGTCTGGCTGTATGGTGTATATGCTCATACTCCAGGGTGCGTGTCTAATGTATTACTGCCCTCCTGGCACTTAGTTTGCTGGGTTGTCCTCTTTAGCCAGCAGAACCCCCCTCTCCCCCAGGGATGTATTGCCTGGCACCTATCAGATGAATGAACATCCATTAGAGGATATTTTCCGAGCCTGCCATCCTAATAGTACTGAGGTTGCCCATATTAGAGCTGCCGGGTGTCATGGCAGAGCTGCCCATAGAGGTGGCATCCTGGACCAGGAGCCGTGTACAGAAGATCACTACAGACATGGTCCCTGACGTGGGCCTGCCTTACCCAGTGCCACTTATTAGCCAGTAGCCAAACTACAAAAAGGCTCCTCCAGTGAGCTGGCTACCTGCGGCCATCCCGGACAGAGTGAGGACACTTCGCTTAGTGTTTATAGTGTGTGAAGGGTTAATACACAGAGGGGGTCTCTCCGCCCCTGTGACATTGAGTTTCCCTCTTTTGTGCCTGCCAGCTGTTTGACAGCAGCTCTGAACTCCACTGCCTATTGTGTCCATTGCAGGCTAATCCTAGCCCTCAGCATTGGTAGCCATTACAGAGGGAATGTGTGATGTACAAGAATTTCCCTACAGAAGTGCAAACGCCAGCAGATCGGACTGGACTCGGGCGTGTACGACCTGGCACAATCCCCATTAGGTGCCGCTTGCTGTCAGTGATGGGAGCAGATGACCGGTCGCTGGAGCACCTGGAGTGATGCCACACGTGGCGTAGTGATGTAGGTGGCGGTCTATCTGGATGTGGTGTGTAGATTTCCTTGGACCTGCTGCAGACCCTAGCCAATCACACCAATGGATCTGCAGAACGTCTAAAACAAATGTGACTTGTGAATTCAGACACCTGAGAGGCACTGTCTGTTTCCGGACTGGCCGTGGGAATCCTGACCAGAGCTTGACAGCCTGTCACATGGCTATGAGCCAGGCAAGTCTCCGAGCCAGTCCGTGTGTCGCGGTGTGTACTCATACCTGATGTGTGGACATCTGCATCCATCCTTTGGACCTGTTTCCCAGGTCAGGACTTGCACGCTGATTCTCATGTGGATTACAATGCTTTCTAATGGAGTTGTGTGAGATCCACCTCCAAATCTGTAAGCCGCTCATGTGGATTTGTCAGGGATTTTTGACCGAATTCCCAGCTGAAGTTTTCTGCAGTGTGAATGTGGCCAGATCTCCTGTGACGGTGAAATCAGTCCTGACTCTAGAGACGTGCCCATTTGAGAAGAATAAGTAATGGCCAGTGGTCAAGTGCTTCAGGAACGTTGAGCACTAAGCAAAGATGCTCCTGGAATACTCTACTATGAGGATACAAGTATTTACTAAAATACACCTAGGGAAAGCAGAGGTTCCCCTTAGAGGGGTTCTCCAGGACGGGAGCATTGATGACCTATCCTAAGCCACAATCAGCCCTTCCCCTTAGACCTTAGCTAGGGGACCTGGGAAGGATATTTAAGGTAACATTATTCTCAGTTTTTATAGGTGTTAGGAAGCCAATGAAAGTCAGAGAGCTCTCCATAAGACGCTGCATTACAGTCTTGGGACCCTTTCAAAGCACAAGTACATTTTTATTTTTTTTATTGCTGAAGTGGCGCTTTAAAGGGAACCTGTCACCAGATTTGCCGACTATAATCTGCGACCATCACCACCAGGCTCTTATATACTGCAGTCTAATATGCTGTATATAAGAGCCCAGGCCGCTGCGTAGAACGTAAAAATCACTTTATAATACTCACCTAAGGTGCAGTGCGGACTGGTCGGATGGGTGTCTCCGGTGCTGGCGCCTCCTCTTTCGGCCATATTTGTCCTCCTCCTTCTGAAGCCTGGGTGTATGACGTGTCCTACCTCATCCACACTGTCCAGAATTGCGGTCCTGAGCAGGCAGATTGTAGTGCGCCTGTGCCAGGACTTCAGTGCTGGATAGTGTGCATGAGGTAAGACACGTCATACACCCAGGCTTCAATAGAAGGGCGACAAAAATGGCCGAAAGAGGAGGCGCCGGACTCTGAGAACGGAGACACCCTTCTGACCAAGTCTGCACCGCATCGCCCCTTAGGTGAGTATTATATAGTGATTGTTATGTTCTACACAGCGGCCTGGGCTCTTATATACAGCATGTTAGACTGTAGTATATAAGAGCCTGGTGGTGGTGGTCACAGCTTATAGTCCCAAATCTGGTGACTGGTTCCCTTTAAATGTAAGTCTCATGCCCCCTGTCTTACACTCACCTGTTACATCTTCATCTTTTTCAGTGGCTTTGGTCAGTCTCTGGCAATATGTGACCTGCCGGCAGCTCCAGTGTTTCATGGAGCACATCGAAGGTCACAACTCAATACAACTCTATGAAAGCCTCATTCTGGCTCTCATGGACTTGTATACAGAGCAGGTGAGGTAACTTCTTATATCTGGGCACCACTGGACTGGGTGCTTCGGGACTAGAGTGGTGCTGAAAAAGGATGACAATGATGAAGGGTGAGTATATGACAGGGGTCATGGGACTTCGATTTGAAGCTCCATACGGTGCTGGAGCTTTGAGGAGAGACTCACTTGTTACATGGCGTTGGTGCTGGCAGTGAGCTCCCTGCAGATGTACTTTACTTTCCAGCCTCCTTCAGCAACAATGGCTCCTCTGTCACCACCTCATACTGTGGTTGTACAAGTCCTTGTTTCATGGGATTAAGCATTGATATATAATAACAATGCCCTGTGGCTGAGTTACAAGAATCGGTATAATCACTGTTAGGCTCCTGTAATCTCTTTATACTGTTTATTTAGCTCAGTCGCCACTGCCAGCGACCCCCGGAGCTTGTACCAAGTCTTCTCAGACAGGTGTCGGTTTTGAAAGTACATATTCAAAGCTGGATTGTGCCAAGTGGCTACAAAAGTGGACTGTGGAGCATTCATTCTTAATGTTTGCCAAGCCTTCAGAACTGGAAAAATGCAGGTGCCAGTTGTTTAACGTCCTGAGAAATTCATTTTGATTGACTGATAAACAGTGTCTTACAAGCTTTGGCCAACTTTACAAAAAATGTAGTTAATACAGTTGCTCTAACTTTCAATATGCATTGCTTCATTTTCATACTCCCTGGTATGCAGTCTCTTGTGGGAGTGTCTCTCCCAGTAATACAGGCTGGATGTGAGTTCTGTATATATCCACGGTGCTGCTGTCTGATGAGATCATACGAGTACAGCTTCTATCCTGCATCTGTCTAGTCATTTTGTGTTTACTTTTTCTGTAGCTTGTTTTCTCTACTCTTCCTGAGATACTTTTCTTCCCTCTCTCCACTGTGGAGGCCTAAGCTATTTGTTTTATTTCTTTTGAGTGATCGATGTCACTTTATGGCATCGGTCACAGAATTCCATTTAACACTACATGATGGGAGCTTTCCAGAATATGGGAACAGAAGTGTATAAAGAGTTGAGGGTGGAATATGTCTTCCATAAAAATGGGGAAGAAATGGTGGTCAAAGGTAGGCATTGCCCTTAGGTCACATCCTAACTACAGTTGGCTACTAGTGATGAGCGAGTATGCTTGTTACTACTCGGTACTCGCACGAGTATCACTGTACTCGGGCTACTCGGCGGGTACCGAGTAATTTTGCAATACTCGTGCTTTACTCGTGGTCTTCATCCCTGCATGTTGGCGCTCTTTTGAGAGCCAGCCCTCATGCAGGGATTGGCTGGCAGACCACTGCAATGCCACAGCCCTGTTAGTTGTGGAATTGCAGTGATTGGCCGGCCTGCACAGCGTGACCGAGCCTTTATACCGGCCGGCGCGCTGTGCTCTGTACACAGCCATCTCATATTCCCTGCTTTCCACGCCCACAGGCGCCTATGATTGGTTGCAGTGAGACACGCCCCCACGCTGAGTGACAGGTGTCACACTGCACCCAATCACAGCAGCCGGTGGGCGGGTCTATACTGTGCAGTAAAATAAATAAATAAATAATTAAAAAAAACGGCGTGCGGTCCCCCCAATTTTAATACCAGCCAGATAAAGCCATACAGCTGAAGGCTGGTATTCTCAGGATGGGGAGCTCCACGTTATGGGGAGCCCCCCACCCTAACAATATCAGTCAGCAGCTGCCCAGAATTGCCGCATACATTATATGCGACAGTTCTGGGGCTGTACCCGGCTCTTCCCGATTTACCCTAGTGCGTTGGCAAATCGGGGTAATAAGGAGTTAATGGCAGCCCATAGCTGCCACTAAATCCTAGATTAATCATGTCAGGCGTCTCCCCGAGATTCCTTCCATGATTAATCTGTAAATTACAGTTAAAGGATTTTTCGGGTGTGTGTGTTTTTTTATTAGAAATAAAAAACACTAACAAAGTCCCTCATTACCAATTTATTAACCCCGACAAACCCTCCATGTCCGGCGTACTCCACGGACTCCGGCGTCGCGTCCAGCTCTGCTGCATGGAAGTGACAGGAGCTGCAGAAGACACCGCCGCTCCGGTCACCTCCACGCAGCTAATGAAGGGAATAGCGCGATCAGCTGCTGTCAGTCAGGTAACTCCCGGCCACCGCTGGATCCAGCGGTGGCCGCGATTAACCTCAGTGACAGCAGCTGATCGCTATACTCACCTCAGTTGGTGCATGGAGCTGACCGGAGCGGCGGTGAGTAGCGCGATCAGCTGAGCTGTCACTGAAGTTACCCGCGGCCACCGCTGCATCCACCGCTGGATCCAGGTAACCTCAGTGACAGCTCAGCTGATCGCTATACTCCTCTCATTAGCTGCGTGGAGGTGACCGGAGCGCCGGTGTATTCTGCAGCTCCTGTCACTTCCATGCAGCAGAGCTGGACGCGACGCTGGAGGACTGTGGAGTACGCCGGACATGGAGGGTTTGTCGGGGTTAATAAATTGGTAAGGAGGGACTTTGTTAGTGTTTTTTATTTCTAATAAAGGATTTTTCGGGTGTGTGTGTTTTTTAACTGTAATTTACAGATTAATCATGGAAGGAATCTCGGGGAGACACCTGACATGATTAATCTAGGATTTAGTGGCAGCTATGGGCTGCCATTAACTCCTTATTACCCCGATTTGCCAACGCACTAGGGTAAATCGGGAAGAGCCGGGTACAGCCCCAGAACTGTCGCATCTAATGTATGCGGCAATTCTGGGCGGCTGCTGACTGATATTGTTAGGGTGGGGGGCTCCCCATAACGTGGAGCTCCCCATTCTGAGAATACCAGCCTTCAGCCGTATGGCTTTATCTGGCTGGTATTAAAATTGGGGGGACCGCACGCTGTTTTTTTTAATTATTTAATTATTTATTTCACTGCACAGTATACACACACCGGCTGCTGTGATTGGGTGCAGTGAGACAGCTGTCACTCAGTGTGGGAGCGTGTCTCACTGCAACCAATCATAGGCACCGAAAAGCAGGAAAGCAGGGAATAGGAGATTGATTAATGAGCGGCCGGCTTTTTCAAAAGAGGAAAAGCCACCGGAGTTTGAACAGCTGTGCAGCGCCGCACCGGGGATCGAGGAACGGTAAGTAAGAGAGAGGGGGGAGAATGACCGACAGACTGTGAGAGGGGGACAGACAAGACAGAGAGAGACAGACCGACGGACTGAGGGAGATAGAATTAAAAAAAAAAAATGACCGACATCGCTAGTAAAAAGCACAAAACGTGCGTTTTGGACATCGGAGTGCCACACAAGGTTTTCATGTAAAATCTTTCATGTATTAATCTCAAAAAGTAACATACACCAGCTCTATCTCACTATTGGGTATGTGCCCTTAGCATTTCCGCCATGAAAATTCATTTTGGTGTCATTTTGGAAGGTTTTCTGGTGAGTCCGTAAAAATGGCGTAAAACTTGGACAAAATTGTTCACAGCTGTGACTTTTGAGTGATAAATGCTTCAAGGGGTCTTCCCCATGCTGATGCCATGTCATTTGAGCACTCTTCTGAGACTTTTGTGACATTTTTAGGGTTTCTACATGCTGCCGGGGGGGTCATTTCACAAAAATACTCAGGTCTCCCATAGGATAACATTGGGCTCGGTGCTCGGGCCGAGTACACGAGTATCTTGGGAGGCTCTGCCCGAGCTTCGAGCACCCGAGCTTTTTAGTACTCGCTCATCACTATTGGCTACAGAACTTCTTTATACAAGTAACTGAGCTACTAGTGCGTAGCATTTAAAAAAAAAAATTTTCTAAGAAATTTTAGAAATCTCATTAATTTTGCTGGTTTTTTTTCCACATGATATCTTGCGTCAACCCATTAACAACGCCATGTGAGAAGAGCCCCTACACCTGACAACCATACATTATTGGAGGGCCGTGCTTAGGTCCGAGCCTACAGCTGGAGACCTCTTTATGTATGGATACGGGTCACTTGTACATGCAATTAGAAATAATGCTCATTTAATTTCAGCTCACGGATGAGTCGCATGGAGCAGATTGGTCTTGGTAAGCCGCGCTGTGTTCTTGATGGCTTTATTTCTCAGGACCCAAGGTGCTTTTGGTATATATTTGTGTCCTTTCCACTTCTCGTCCTGGGCCAGACTTGCCCAGGGCAGTGCTTCTATGTCACGCTTTGCGTTCATGGTATCGAGGAGCTTAGACAGTAGAAATGTAGGGTAAAGCGCTCGGCCTTCTGCACATTCCTATGAACGCTGTAGAAACGTGTCCATTCCACAGACGTAGTCTCCATCCAGAGTAAATATTACCACGGAGAGCCCAGGAGCTGGGGATACTTGTGCGGGGAGCTGACGTTTTGGGTTGTTTGGCTGATGTCGTCTATCGTGGCTCCTGGGGTTGTTGTTATTGACTGTATCGTTTTACAGTGAGCGCAGGGTTTACAGAGGCCATTTCATTCATGTGATCATTCTTCAGTGCCAGCAATTCACTCTAACTATGTCCTCCTTCAGCTTCTTGTAATGGTCTCCAGATATCTTCAGAAATAGTTTGGAACTGACGTACTTACATTGCGGATTGTCTCTCCTCGCGTTGGAAGCATGTGCTCAACATGTGCAGGATTTTATATGTACCTGAATGTAACTTATTTTTTTTGCCAAGGGGGTCATAACTGGAGCTGAAAAGCCTCCATGTCGTGCCGAGCGCTCAGTAGTGTTTGGGTGTATAGGGCTCTGCTGATTTCAATGGCACTCATCTGTGTGGGGGTCTGTGCTGGTGACCTGCACTACATGTGCTGCTCACCGGAGACTGTTCTCTTCTCCACACCCTACACATTAAACAATCATAAAGCTTAGTCACACCACCAATTATTGTTTGAGGTTATCTCATTTCCGATTTCTATTTGTATAAGTAAATATTCACAAGCAGGACACTGACATGTCAGTCAATTCAGATGAACAATTTAAAAAGCACCAATCACCAGGATTTTCCTATATAAGCTAAATCCAGTGCTATACTGGCACTATCGGGCTGATTCTATACATACCTTTAGTGGCCAGCTCGGATGTATGGGTTTGGAAATCCAAGAAAGTAAAGTTTATAAATTCAGCAGCTTCTTGAGTGACAGCAGCTGAGGATCAGATAATATCTGGGGGGGGATTCATACTTCTCCCCTCCCTCTGTTAGAATTAGCAAAAGTACTATACAATCAATTTAATTTTTGACTTGGAGGACCTGTGGTGATGCCATAACCATGTGACCAGAAGGGGTGGGGCTTCAGCCAACAGAAAAATATTGCTTCCTGATATCGGCTTTGTTGGCTGAGGTTCCGCCCCTTCTGGTCACATGGTTATGACCTCACCACAGGTCCTGCAAGTCAAAAATTAAATTGATTGTATAGTACTTATGCTAAATCTAACAGAGGGAGGGGATAAGTATGAATTCCCCCCCCCCCCAGATATTATCTGATCCTCAGCTGCTGTCACTCAAGAAGCTGATCACTGTATAAACTTTACTTTCTTGGATTTCAAAACCCATACATCCGAGCTGACCACTAAAGGTATGTATAGAATCAGCCTGATAACCTAAAGCCAGTGCTATACTGGTATTATGTACAAAAATCCTTGTGATTGGTGCGCTTTAAAAGAAATGGAAAAGCACAGAGTTTAATTAAAAACAAGTACAGATGACCTCTAGAAGTCAGGGGGAAATGCATTATTTTGCTAAAAGCATCTTATTTTGATCCATTTAACAAATCTGATTTTAAAATAGTTATTGAGATTTAATAATCCATTTTTATTACACAAACAGACCCAATACATATGATCGGGATTAGACAAATGGGCCTAATATGGATGTGGATATGAATGGAAATCACACACAATTAGAGCTCATTCTGGGGTCCGTTTTTCGCCTCCAAGTTCTGCACATGACTTTGACAGATAACTCGTGCCTGTGGTAGTCTGTGGGGCCATGTCCTCCAGAAGTGTACGCCAATTCCAGTCTGGAGTACATGACATTTACCCCACTTTTGTGGCCTAAATTATGATAAATTTGTTGGGTGCACTTAGCCAGGCCAAATGCATCTAACAACTTTTCCTTCTTGGCGTTGCAAGGTCAATATTGAGGAGTGTATGACACCTTGTCACTGTATGACTGTTTCTGTATATCCAGATTTCTATTGTGTTGATTTTTACTTTTGTTATAGCTGACCTTTGGCCCAATTTGACTAAACTCTATTTGGGGGCCTAATTGGGAGATTTTACATTGGGGCTCATGAGCTTCAAGTTACACCATTGGGAATGCGATTATGGCACAGAACGGCATAACTCCAAAAATGGCCTTTTGTCTCTGACCCCAATTTACAACGGTATACTGCTGATACCAAAGTATAGGTCTGTGTGCTGTAGAGGTTACCTAGAGAAAGTCTTGCACTGAAGACGTAACCCCCAGGAGTGTGAAGCCTTTGTCTTTCGGCCTATTTTTCTACAATGTAGGGTGTATTTTTGACTCTGACTTTTCTATTGGTGCCGGGTTGTGATTACATTTAGTGTTGTCACTTGCCTGTCCTGCGACAACTTGACAGCTGTCTTGTGCCTCCGTATCTTCTCCCAGAAGCACATTGCAGGCAATCCCTGGATGAAGATCAGTGTGCCCGGGCAGCCACAATCTTTGGCAGTGGACGCTTCTGTTATATAGCTGCTTTTTAATTATTCTGTAGATTCCTCCCTCTTCTCCCTGAATATGTTTACCATTGCGATATAACTTTGGCTTTATCACTGCATTGTGTGGAGTGTGTTTAATATTTTGTTACTGGACAACCATAGTGAAGTGAACAGTATTATATCTATATGTGCTACAACTTCCTAAGGCTCCTTAAAGTTTAACTCCCATTAAAGCACTAAACTGGAGGTCACTCTTTCACCATCAAAGCCACAGTCTGTGACTGCGGAAAAAGTACAGCGCGTCACTGTCAGCTGATTGCATAGAAGGGATCACTTATCTCAGTAACGTACTGAACGGTCACCATCTTCTGCAGCTTTCAGCTGTGCTCCGGCATCACGTGCTGTGGAGGTCATCTTAGGACCAATCGGATGACAATTGTATCTCGATGCTCGGACGGGCCGGTGGCTCTCCCAACCAGAGCGTGGCCACTTGTATGTCTATGCAGCTAACATGCTCTAGTCAGGAGAGCTGCTGGCCAGTCCTAGCATTGCGTTATATGGTTGCTGACGCGCCCAAAGTCTCTAAACGAGGCTCTCTCATTGACTTCCATTGAGAAAGTGACTCTCGCTACACATTAGAGGCACTGTAATTTGTCAGGTCACAAATGTGGTCATGTTGTGCGGAAGCACAGCTAAAAACTGAAACAGATGGTGACTGGAGAGTGTTTCTGCGCTCAGTACACACATGCACTTACCAACAAAAGGTGAGGAGATAACTGAAGTGGTCCATTAAAGCACCACTCCAGTGTTTTATTTAGTTTTTTCTTTCAGTCCTGGAGTGGTGTTTTTAACATAAGGCCCCCTGTATTATAGTCACCCTCTGGTATATTCACCTTTTTTCGGCGGTTCTGTGGTGACCCCAATTTCTGACTGGCCAGAAAAGAGAAGTTTCATCACAAGTTCTCTATACAAGTCTATGAGAGCCATAGAAGGCCGTACTTCCACCGATCTGTTTTCAGTTAGACAGATGCTCAACTATAAAAAAAAAAAAAGGCTGTAAAGGTTTAGTTACATTTTAAAAAACGCTTCCTAGTCATCTGTATGGGAATTCTACTTTAGGCTATGTGCGCACTTACCGGATTTTTCGCGGATTTTGCCGCGGATTTGCTGCATGTTTCGCTGCAGAAAATGTTCATAACATCTCTGCAGTGAATCACCAGCAAATCCTATGGAGAAAAAAAATCCTGTGCGCACTGGGCGGAATTTGACAGCTGCATGTTTTGCTGCGGGAATCCCGCAGCAAAAACAAGTGCATGTCACTTCTTTTCCGCACAGCGCTGCGGGATTTTACTCCATTGACTCAATGTTAATCAAGAAATCCCGCAGGGAATAACGCAGGCAGCAAATTCTGTGCGGTTCACTGCGTTTTCCTGCGTTATTCCCTGCGGTATTTTGCGGTTTACCTCCGGTAATGTGCATCGCTTGTCTGCGGTTTTGCAGGGAAGTGATGTCATTACAGGAAGAGGAAGCCGTGCAGAGTAAACACACACACACACATACAGACATCACAGACACAGACATCACATAGACACAGACACATAGAACACACATAGAAAGAAAACGGAAATATAGAAAAAAAAGAACGTGGGCTCCGCTGCATATTTACCTTCCAGCCGAGGTAAGCACACAGCGGCAGGCCGGTATTCTCAGGCTGGGGAGGGAGAGGGGCAGGGATAATGTCCCCCGCCTCACTCCCCCTCCGGCAGCCGAGAATATCAGCCGCAGCTGCCCCGGCACTGTCGCATGCAATATGCGACAATACCGGCGTGTCCTCGGCTCTTCTTGCCACCGTGTAGCAGTGGTGGCAAGGTAATACAAGGGGTTAATGGTGATGGGGGACCACCGCCATTAACCCCAGGCTTGATCATGGCAGCGTCTATGTGACAGCTGACATGATCAACCCGTAAGTAAAGTGAAAAAAAAACACAGACACCGAAAAATCCTTTATTTTAAATAAAACAAACAAGCCTCGTTCACCATTTTATTAACCCCTCCCAAACAAAGCTCCGGCGTAATCCAGGTCCGACGTCCAGCGCTGCTTCCATCCAGCCGCGACTGTCACAGACACAGCGCTGAATGAAAGCAGCAGAGGTAATTACCGGTCATTTCCCACGGCCGGTAATGTGAACTCACTGCCGACCGTGGGAAATGCAGCGATCTGTCATCTATCTCTCTATCTATCTATCCCTCTATCTATTCTTCTGTCTATCTACTCTCAGAATTAAATGACTTTTTTTTTTTTTTTTTTCTTCAATGTGCTTTATTGCATTGAATGCAATAAAGCACATCCCAACCCGCACGCGGCAAAACCGCGGCAATACCGCGGTAAAACCGCAGCAAACCGCGGCAAACCGCATGCGGTTTTCGGGTGCGGTTTCCCGCGGTTTTTTACCGCGGGTGCGGTAATCTTTGAGGGCATGCGGAATTTTCTCAAGAAAATTCCACTTCCCAGTGCGCACAGAGCCTTACCGTTCATGTGTGTCTGTGTTCTATGTCTGTGTCTGTGATGTGTGTGTCTGCTCCGCTTCCTCTTCCTGTGATGACATCACTTCCCTGTGGGATTTCACGATTACATTACAGTCAATGGAGTGAAATCCCGCAGCGATGTGCGGAAAAGAAGTGACATGCAATTGTTTTTGCTGCGGGAATCCCGCAGCAAAACATGCAGCTGTCAAATTCCGCCCAGTGCGCACAGCATTTTTTCCCCCCCTAGGATTTGCTGGTGAATCACTGCAGAGATGTTATGAACATTTTCTGCAGCGAAACATGCAGCAAAACTGCAGGAAATCCGCTGGAAAAAACGGTAAGTGCGCACAGGGCCTAAAGCCTCCCCAAAAATGACTTTCCTGAAGCTGTTTCCCTTTTTACTTTTTTTATATTTTAATTTTTTAATTTTTTTTATGAATCGAAAAGTTAGCATCATCTTAGCCCTAGTTGATGCTTATAATGTAACTGTCTGGAGTGTTCTTACCGCGCTGCACTATGCCATTCCCCTGATATGTAACAAATCTGAATAGATCCAAAACTGAGCGTTAATATGATCCCACATGGTCTGAAATCACTGATTGGATAGTTCCTGTAAGCCGCTTTCATACATTAGTGTTTTGCATCACTGTATTTCATCACATATCATATATATCACTGTATCATCAATATTTGGATACCAAAACCAGGAGTTGAACTTTCAGAGAACTATAGTTGAAAGACCGACACCTGTTCTGTGTTTTGGACACACTCTTGGTTTTGGCATCCAAATACTGATGACACACTGATGCAAAACACTGCTGTGTGATAGAGGCCTAAGCCCGGTTTCACACATCCGGCTTTTCGCCGGTTTGCCGGATCCGGCGCTCTCCCATACAGTGACTACAGTACAGTGACAGCGCAACAAGCGCCGGTCACGTGCTGTCATGTGACCGGCGCATGTGACCCGGAAGTTACAGCGCTGTCACTGTACTGTATTGTCTGTACGGAAGAGCGCCGGATCCGGCAAACTGGCGAAAAGCCGGATGTGTGAAACCGGCCTAATGGACACTCCTCCAACTGGTAACATCAATTTCTTCCTACATTTCTAGGAGGAATAACGGGAAGGGCACATGTTACTCTATATAAAAAAGATGAGCCAGAACCGGGAAATACAGTAATGTACTAGACCAGGAGATGGAACAAATCCTCAATAATGCAGGATATGTCCTTGCTGTCTTAATGTATATTTTGCTTGTAGGTGTCACTATATTCCAATTATTCAGGGGTTTTGGTCGGAAGAATGGTCTTGTGGCCGAGCTGCCTCTGCTTATATAATGGTTCCTGCGCCGCAGTGTAACTAGAATGACAGCATTCTGGAAGAAACTTGCTCGGCCGGCAAGGTCACCTTATGTATTAGTGTCATGGGTGGGGTGGGACCGGGGAGCACAGGCCTCGCATGTGTACACATGTACTCCTTGTGTGTAGGAGAGTGGGCAGCCAGCCAGTGCCCAGATTATTGACATGGTGCACCTAGATGGATAACCCTGGTCTGGTCTGTGGTTGAGCAGAGTGTATAGTGGGCACTAGATATTAGAGGGGCGCACAGCTGAAGCTCCAGACTGATTAATGGGCTTACAGTGAACCAGAGAGGTTTCTTATCACAGAGCAGACATCTGTTGCTGTCAGGATAAGCATGCCAGAAGCTTTACATTTCCTGCAGTCCGAGACTACCTGCTCATATATCATGTGTCCGGCCCTGCCTTACCACTGATACCGGCATTACATGGAATAATTAGGGGATCTGCCAGTCATTATTCTCCTAATCTCCGAGCGTTATATCTAGTCCTCCTCAGTGCCGTCTGCCATAGTATGGACACCTCCATATGCCATGAAAACAATTTCACAGCTCCATCAGCCATATAGAGGGAGTTGTGACTGTACACACAGCCATTGCTTTTTAAAGGGAATCTATCTGTAAGATCAATCCTCCCAGCCCATCTATATTTGCTTTTAGGTTATACTCAAACAAGCCCTTTTCAATGGGGGCCACTAGTCGGACAAGCCCCTTTTCAGTGGGGGCCACTAGTCGGACAAGCACTTTTCAATCCATACGTTTCCCTCATTTTAAAATAATAAAACTTATACTGTCCTCCGGCATTGTTCCAGCAGTAAGGCACAGTCTCTCCCGGGATAGTGTAACTGGCCCCCAAGATCGCAGGATGTCACACAATCAGCAGCCGCTTCACTCTCCCCACCTTTGGACAAATCGCTTACATTCGGCACAAGTAAACACCACAGCTCTCTCTGCTTTCACACCTCTGGTTTTAGCAGAGCCGGCCAATCCCGCTCTAACACCTCTGCAACGGAACGCGCGACAAAACCGCATCCTTTGCATAAGTTTTTGACATGCGGCCCGTCCGTTTTTTGCCGCTTGCGGCAGGCTACTGAGCATGCGCAGTGGAAAAAAACGCATGCGGCGGCCGGAGGCGGTGTTTGCTGCAGGACGCCGCATGCGCATCCATTGGCATGCATTGCAAATCGCGCCGCATCGGCGCGATGCGGGTTTTTTTGGCGGACAAAAAAAGTGCCAGGCAATGTTCCATCCGGCCGCAGCATCGACTAAATCTGCCGCATGCGGCAAAAAAAGGACGGAACGCAAGCCCATGCGGCACAATACAGCACTAATGTAAGTCTATGCAAAAAAACGCAACCGGCGGCAAAAAAAAAAACGGTTGCGTTTTTTCTGCAACGTGCCGGATTGTGCCGCACAGGATAAACCGGATATGTGAAAGCAGCCTTACTAAAGATGTATGTGGCACAAAGGTGGGGAAAGTGAAGCAGCCAGGATCGTGTCATGTCACACTGGTACGCGATCCCAGGAGAGACAAAGCTCACACTATTGGAACGATGCCGGCACCTGAGGTGAGTGTAAGTTTTTTTTCTTTAAAATGGGACAAACCTACGGGTTGAGGGGGTTTGTCTGAGTTGTGGACCACCCCTTTCACTTCTACTGTTCTGCGTTAGTTACGTGTCTACACTGATAATGACCACTATATGGAAAATACTCTCTGGAGTCAGATTCTCAGGGGGATCAGTGTCCTGTCCAGTCACACGTCTCATTTATATATTCCTGAGAGCCACATTTTTCTTATGTCATTGGATCGCAGATATCAAGCTATGATTTTATTCCGCTTCCGACGTGCCTATATAGACAGCTTAGGAGGCTAGATCTTACTGACAGATTCTCTCTAATGAGGGACAATTCATTGAGGCGCATGCATGTTAATGAATTTGGTGCATCTTACACCATGACCGGCATACAAACCATCAGTTTACATCAGGGGTAGGCAATTAGTTTTCCCGAAGGGTCACATGAGAGACTGTGACTGGTGTGGAGGCTAAATCAATAGGCTGAAATAATTCTGCTGAAAATTACCATATTAATTGCAGTTAATATTACCATGAAATAATTGTCACTTATTATTGAGTAGAATTAAAGAAGTTGTCCGACCATAAACTCCAACTTTTTTTTTTTTTTTTTTTTAAAGCTAATCTGTGCTGTATTATCTAAAACATCCCTACATTTTTTTTTTTGTCATGCTGCCATTGTACTGTATCACACTGTACTGGAGTGCGCCAGATCCGCAATCCGGCGAAAAGCCGGATATCTAAAACGGCCCTTCCTCTTGAGTTATCACTTTATTCTCTGCAGACACTTTATTTACCTGCCACTCAAGCAAACTTGAGATCTTCCTGTGCTTGATTGCCAAATTTTAGTCAGAGCTGGCACCGCCCAGCCTCACCGCCCAGCCTCGCCCTCTGCCCGCACTCTGCACACTTATTGGCTGTCAGTAATCTGCCCCAACAAAATTTTTTTGTTACCAAATCCGGTTTTAAACTTCTCTACAACAGTATCACGGACCTGCCTGTTGTGTTCCTTGGTCTTAATGATGCTATCTGCGCACACTGTCAGAAGACTATCACAGAGCAGGTGCATTTATACGGAGACTTGATTACACAAGGTGGCTTATATTTATCATCATCAGTCATTTAGGACAACATTGGATCATTCAGAGATCCTCAATGAACTTCTGAAGTGAGTTTGCTGCACTGAAAGTAAAGGGGTGAATAATATTGCACGCCCCAATTTTCAGTTTATTATTTTTTATAAAAGTTTAAAATGAGCAATAAATTTCGTTCAACTTCACAATTGTGTCCCACTTGTTGTTGATTCTTCACCATAACATTACATTTTTTATCTTTGTTTGAAAGATATATGGTGCTCTGCTGCACTGATCCTTCACACAGCAGATGTTCTGATGTGACGTGATCACCTTAATAGCTGTGAGGTGGAGGGAAAAGTTAGTGGCCCCTCCTCCATCTACGTAATCACCGCGATCCGTATCCTCAGGATGCAGCTAGCTGTGAGATCGGGCAGTAGCGGCGACTAGGCATGGTGTAGTCTACGGTTTCCAGCCCTCCAACAGTCTTGGTCCGCTGGTTCAGATGCATTGGGCCAATGTCCTCTCTAAATGACAGATCCTTTGCTTGCATCGCTGATTGCAAAATTTGACATCCAGATGATGAAATCATAGTTCCCGATGCATCAAACTTGGCGTTGTTCATGCCGATCTTGATGAAGAGATGGTCTGAAGTCAGACACTCCTGATTAATGAAGAAGCATACACCTCTGAACGGATGAGTGACGTACATTTCTGTATGCACCAAGGCACAAATCCAACTCCGATCCATGGCAAATCAGATTTGGAGTCAAATTTGTTATGTAGCGAATGCCGCAGCTTGTTATAAATTTGAAGTCGGACTGTCCACACACCCCGTTCTGCCCCAACTTCACCTCCTTTTTCCGAGATGGGCGAAATATGTTGAGACTGCCAAAAGTCAAATAATTTTCATGCAGTCTCCAGTTGCGAAAAAAATTGTTCATCTTTTTTAAGCTTTTTTTTTTTTTTTTTTTTTTACTCCAGATTACTGGCATATAAGCATTGGTGGATCAGGGCCATGGCTGAGAGTCAGCACCGACCTTCAAAAGGGCCTATTGTCCAGTCTCTTAAGCTAAGAGTTTGCAGTTTCCTCATAAATCTTGCTAATATGTGCCTCTCCACACATCTATTATGTTTTTTCAGCAATATTACCTTTTTATCATGCTCTAGCAGCACATCATCACTGCTGGCTCCAGCTCTGATGGGGTTAATCTTTCTCCTGACTGCCTGGGTTCAGTTCCTACAACTCCCATAATTCTTTGCGGCTGTAGGACTGTATCTAACACACCCACTGTATCTAACACACCCGCTCTCCACTCAAAGACTCCTCCCTGCCTCTTCCCTGTGTGGAATAGTGATGGGCAGTCCGGCTCTTTTTGGTGATCCGGTTCCCATGGCTCCGCTCACCAAAAAGAGCCGGATTTTTCAGCTCGTTCTCGGCTCCTTATTAAGTGTTCACCCCAGGTGAACACATATTTAAGATTATAATAACGCCGCTAAAGCCCCGCCCACCCGTGGCTAAGCCCTGCCCACTTACAAACGGCCACTTAGATTGCTGAGTGGGCGGAGTTTAGCCACGGGTGGGCGGGGGTTTGATGGCGAAAAGAGCCGATTAGATATTTCAGCGGCTCACACTGGTGATCCGTCTCCTGTCGTTCAAAGCAGGGAGCCGGATCTTTGTGTCGGATCGTTCGCGACCGACACATCACTAGTGTGGAAGCACTGAGAGACATCACACAGACAACCGAAGCTCCCAGCTCTACACAACCAGGGGAAGAAAGCGTCTATCGTGTGTGTGTGTGTGTGTGTGTGTGTGTGTGTGTGTGTGTGTGTGTGTGTGTGTGTGTGTGTGTGTGTGTGTGTGTGTGTGTGTGTGTGTGTGGAAATTATGATTAGGCCGCTTTCACACATCAGTTTTTTAGCATCAGGCACAATCTGGTGAAAAAAACAGATCAGGTCCTTCAGTTTTTGGACGGATCAGTTGTGCTACTGAGCATGCTCCGTAGAAAAAAACAGTCACTGTTGTATGCCGCATTACGACGGATCCGGTGCCCATAGGCTTTCATTGTACATGATGCCGGATCCAGCGCAGTGCGTTTTTTGCCACTGCCAAAAAAACGTTGCATGCTGCGCCCTTTCCGGCAGCTGGACACACAAATTACGCTGGATCCGTGCACAACGGATGCAACACAAGGGCATCAGGCACAATCCGGCGCTAATACAATTCAATGAGGGGAAAAAACGGATCCGGCTTTATCCGTTTTTCGCTGGATTGTGCCTGATGGCAAAAAACTGATGTATGAAAGCTGTCTTAGCCAGCGCAACATATGGAAAAAAAAAATATTTGGGGGGGGGGGGGGGGGAATGATGGGGTCATGAGATTGCTTCTTCCCCTCTTGCCTAGTCTCTGTTGTCCGTATCATCCGTGTGGCATGCATTTTGCAGGCTACTTTCGCATCAGCCTTTTTTTTTTTTTTTTTTTTTTTTTTTTTTCCTGTAGGCAAAAAAACGCAAACGGCATATGACCGGATCCTGTGGATTAATTGTGCAACCGCAATTATTTTACTGGATCCTTCTGCAGCAGGACACAGAATTTATCGGCCGGCACTGGAGTCAGCTGAACTGGTCTCATAGACCGCACACGCTGTGATGGATTCAGGTTAACAGCAGTCACTACCTGCTGCCGATCAAGTGTGACCGTGTGCTGGCTGTGTGGTCAGGAGTTCAGCTTAGTTCAAATCAGCTGACTCCAGTGTCGGCCGATTACTTGTTCTGTGTCCTGCTGCATCCATCGCAGCGTGTGCGGGCTGTAGTTCAGCTGAGCTCAGATCAGCTGACTCCAGTCTCCAGTGGTGGACTGAACTCAGCTGATCTCACAGCCCACACTCGCTGCAATGGATGCAGGGGGACACAGAACAAGCAATCGGTCGACACTGGAGTCATCTGATTACTTGTTCTGCTGGCTGTGTGGTCAGGAGAAGGGATGAGTGAGCAGTAAAATGCACTGCTGCTCGATGGGGAAAATGTCGGGGGTAAAAAAAAAGTGTTGGCTCCCGCTGCATTTTCTATTGCTAAGGGCAACCCAAGCAGCTTCTGGCTGCTACTGGCTTTTTTTTTCTGCCTAAAGACTAAAAAAAAAAATGACGTCGGCTTCACCATATTTTTTGTATGCTAGCCAGGTACAGTAGGCAGGTACGGTCTGCCCCCAACCCCCAGCTGCCTATTTGTACTAAGCCGGGAATCAAAAATATAGGTAAGGCCTTTTTTTCTTTTATTTCATGAAAGAATTAAAAAAAAAAAAAAAATGCCGTGGGCTTCGCCCCCTTTTTTTGTGTCCAGCCAGGTACAACTAGGCAGCTGGGGATTGGAATCCACAGCACAGTGTGGCCCAAGCTTTCTGCCCCCCCCCCCCCCGCTGCGAATTGCAGTCCACAGCCACCCCAGAAAATGGCGCTTTCATAGGTGGCACACTGGGTAATAACCACCTTTGTTTTACCAGCTGGTATAAAGCCCGAGATTCTTAATGTCAGGCCAAGTTTGACCCGGCCATTAAGAATCTCCAATAAAGGGTTAAAAAAGGACACCACACAGAGAAAAAAATGTATTAGAAATAAATACATACACACTTAAATACTCCATATTTATTACTCCCTCTCACCCTCCACGATAGAGATTTCTGTACTGACCATGCCGGGAGAGGGAGGAGAGGTGCTCTGTCACATGCGGTGCTGCATGTCACCAACTTGCTCCATTCTGTGATTTGTTGTGTAGGTGACAGAGTGGAGACAGTTGGTCCCATGCAGCACAAGTCA
The DNA here is from genome assembly GCF_048569485.1 of Anomaloglossus baeobatrachus. NCBI lineage: Eukaryota > Metazoa > Chordata > Amphibia > Anura > Aromobatidae > Anomaloglossus > Anomaloglossus baeobatrachus. The sequence continues at coordinate 167,389,594 of NC_134356.1, forward strand.
GTGTGCCGTAACTTGGTGACATGCAGCAGGACAGGTGTGACATGCTCTGCTCTAACACATTGTGTGCTACATGTCACCAACTTGCTCCATTCTGTGACTTGTTGTGCTGCATGTCACCAAGTTACTGCACACTGTGACTTGTGTTGTATGGGACCAACTGTCTCCACTCTGTCACCTGCACAACAAGTCACAGAGTGGAGCAAGTTGGTGCTATGCAGCATCCGATTACCTGCAGTGCTGGTGGGAGTACATGATCACACTGCCTGACACCACACGCTCTCCTGACAGCTGAGCAGAGCAGGCGGCTGGATAGTGTGATCACATACTTGCTTGACGGGGGGTTTCACCTGCAGAAAGCCTCCCTGTACTCCACACTGGCACCCCGTACCTCCAAAAATCTGCTAAGCGCTCTTCATCTCCCACACTGGCGCCCTCCGGATCCTCCCCTCGATGCTGGGCTATGACGTGCGATAGTAACCGCCCACAGCCCAGTCAATCAGTGAAATTTGTGCCAGCATCCCCTGACGTAACGTCAAGTCTAAGAGCCCGGAACTTGGCGTGGCCTCCAAGGATACTAGAGGTCACAGCACCAGGGGGTCATGTGACCGGCACTGAGCGTGCAGGATAGCGCGGCTCAGTGCCAGAACTGCAAATAGAGGCCAATGAAGAAAAGACCTAAAATTGTAAGTTGCACTGATATAGAAAATAAAAATAATGGGTGAACCACTCCTTTAAGACCGGACAATTAGTGATGAGTGACTACTACCATAGTCTGTACTTGGTACGAGCAGTCAGACGATCAGATGGATTCGACTCATGTACCGAGTGTAATGGAAGGCAATGGGGAACTTGAGCATTTTTCTGGAAGATTTTCTGGAAAAATGCTTGTTTCCCATTGACTTCCATTATACTACGTACACAGGGTGAGTTCAGCCGATCATCCAACTGTTTGCTATGAGTACTGAGCACACGAGCATGGTAGTGCTCACTCATCACTACGGACAAGCCCTTTAATTTAAACATTTGGTCCAGGGTCTGCATTTCATTGAATTCTAACCATACACCAGCCAGCAGACCTGATCTCTCACCAAGTTGGGAAGAGCAGCACTTCGGGGGGCTTTGGAGTCCGATCCTCCACCTTCTAATTATCCATGGAAGGTGTGAGCTGCCTTCTTGTTATCACTTGATCTTCTTTATGGAGCGCCAGTTTATTAACCCTTTCACCATACGTGGTGGTAGCTAGCTGTGGTTATTGGAGCTGCTCTTCAGAGCAGTGTGGCGTTATATAATAGCCGTGCCGCCCTCACGCCCAGTGTGATATTGAATAGGATCTAGGGGGAGATGTCTGCTTTAATTTACTTGTTCCTTCCCCGAGGCCTGCGACTCACATTTCAGATCCTCATGACTGACATTTCGATTATTTCTTTAATTTAATAACCTTTTAAACATGGCTGGGGGAGCTTGTGGCTACTGCTGGGCAGGGTGCGGAATAACAAAGCTTCATTTCCCCCTCACATTCCTCACATCATGGAATGGCGTTCACCAGATACTTTCATCTTCTACCCGTGGTAGTGTGACTTCTTGTTATAGGAGCCACACGATACGTCATCGGCTAAATCTACGTTTTCTGTATCGCATATGTTGCCCGCTTGGAGGCCTGATGGCTGATTTTTTTTTTTATATTTTGTTTGCTCTTAGCAGAACTGAAGCACAAGGGTTAATGGTTGGCACCAACCTCCTGAAGGTTTCCATTTATAATCTGGGTTTCCTTTGGCAGCTTTAAATAAACACTTTAATTTCCAGCTTCTTTTCCCTGTAGATGGACCAGTATCCCCCACATTGACATGAGAGGCACGTACCCGGCCTGCAAGCTTTTCTGCAGAATGCCAACTCAAAGCCTGCAATATAATGGTCTCTGATGCCCCGTCCCCCCTCACTGTACAACGGCTGTGGTCTATGGCCAATTACAAAACATCACATCACATCAAAGTAGGGCATCCATTCTAGTTACAGCATTGTCATTTATAGAAGACTAGGGAGTTATTTCTTGTCACATCGTGTCTACGTAATTCCCTACAAAACATGTTCATAGAGCTGCCTTGTTAGATGAAGGCCAAAAGAGTGTAACGTGCAGGGGTTGGACGCCCTTGGGGACATTTTTCTTTTCCAGAAATGTATGCTTTTTGGTCTATAAAATATTTTTTTTTGTTTGGGCTTAATTACATATTTTGCACAGTTTTGATTTTTACAGCCTCCTATTTTCCCTGCACATTCAGTTTTAAAGGGAATCTGTCATCAGGTTTTTGCTACGTAATCTGAGAGAAGCATTATGTAGGAGCAAGAGGACCTGATTCCAGCGCTATCACTTACTAGGCAGTGTTTTATCAGCAGGAGATTATCATTGCAGAACTGTCCTCATGCATCCTAGTCCAGCCACATCCTCAGCTGTTGGTTATACACAGATTAACAACTGAGCTCTTAGGCTATGTGCACACGTTGCTTTTTTTTCAGCACGGAAAAAAAACGCACCCTCTGGCAGAGGGGAGAATTGTAAACAATGCTTTTTGAGAAAAACGCATTGAAAATGCATGCGGTTTTCATGCGTTTTTCATGCGGTTTTCATGCGTTTTTCATGCGTTTTTCATGCGTTTTTCATGCGTTTTTCATGCGTTTTTCATGCGTTTTTCATGCGTTTTTCATGCGTTTTTCATGCGTTTTTCATGCGTTTTTCATGCGTTTTTCATGCGTTTTTCATGCGTTTTTCATGCGTTTTTCATGCGTTTTTCATGCGCATTTTTTTTAAGACTTGTCAGTGTTAATAAAGTTGGTTGAACACAGACCTTTGGAAAAAAAAAACCTGTGATGTCATTTCCTTCTCCACATTCTGTTTGGATAAATGGGAGGGCTTGGAATGGAAGGAGCACCATTTGAATTTTGGAAAAGTTGAAATAAACTTCACGCACCATGTCACATTAGCAGGGCCCCTTGGGTACCTATACGTCAGAAAACCCCCACAAGTGACCCCATTTTGGAATCTGCACCCCTCAAGGATTTTATTCAGGAGTATATTAAGCATTTTGAATCCACAGCTACTGCACCCAAAATGTTGCTGTAGCAACAATATTCTCACTTTTAGGCCCGTTTCACACGTCAGTGAAAAACACTGACGTTTTTCACTGGCGTGTAAAACACGCACATGTCCCTCCGTGTGCCATGAATCACGGCACACGTGGGTTGTCTAAGTGCAATCCGAGCTCCGTTCTCCGTGGTCCGTGATTGCACTCAGTAATCATCTCACCTGCGCCCGCTCTCCATGGTGCTGATCGCTCCCGCGGTGCAGCATCCGGCCGGCGCTGACCCCCGCAGCAGCTGCTTCCGGGTCGGCTGTGTCGCGCATCATGAATATGCGCGACAATGAGCTGGCTCAGAAGCAGCAAGCTGCACGGGCTGCAGAGGACATCGCTGGACGCCGGGTGAGTTAAAATGATTTTTATTTTAAAAGCACGTTTTTTTTCTGGCACGTGTTTCACGGACCACACCACTGCGTGGTCCGCGGAACATCAGTGATGCCAGAAAAAAATGGACATGTCTCCGTGCGGCAATCACGCACACGCGGGTACGCCGCACGGAGACACGTGCAGTGAAAAATCACTGACGTGTGAGCAGACCCATTCATTATAATGGGTCTGCGTATGTCAGTGATTCTGGTACGTTTAAAAAAAAAAAGCACAAACGTACCAGAATCACTGACGTGTGAAACAGGCCTAATGCTATGTGGCCATGATCCAGCGACACGGCGTCTAGTACACCGTGTCAGCCTTCCTGCAGCCGCCCATGCCCACGATTTGGGTTCAGGATGCTGTGGACTTTAGCTCTATTCTACCTGCAGAGAGCACTCTCGTCTCCACAGCATAAATTGACATGCTGAGGCTCAGGAAGCCACGCCACCGGTCAGTTTATGCTGCAGAGAAAAGAAGCACAGTGGGCATGGGATCTCCAAAAATCCTTCCACTGTTCTTCTACTGCACAACGCAGCGTTATGGACGCAGGGAAAACACTCAGCGCCCATAATGCTGCAAACCCTGATTGTGGGCACACCGCCTAAAAAGCGTCAATGGATGTCAAATATATATAACGTCCCACCCCTGCCTGCATATTCTAAGCTGGCACCTTTAGTACCTTTCATGTGGCACTAAAGGGTGCCTAGCTTTGTTTTTTTTTTTTTGGATAAATACTATGAAAAAAATGGCGTGGGGTCCCCCCTATTTTTGATAGCCAGTCAGGGTAAAGCAGACAGCTGTAGCCTGCAAACCACAGCTGGCAGCTTCATCTTGGCTGGTGATCAATTTGGAGGGCTCCCCAGGCTTTTTTTTTTTTATTTATAAATAAAGAATTAAAAAAAAAATAACGTGGGGTCCCCCCAAATTAGATCACCAGCCAAGGTGAAGCTGACAGCTGGGGTCTGGTATTCTCAGGGTGGAAGAGCCATGGTTATTCCCAGCCTAAAAATAGCAGGCCGCAGCCGCCCCAGAAGTGGCGCATCCATTAGATGCGCCAATCCTGGCGCTTCGCCCCAACTCATCCTGGTGCGTTGGCAAACGGGGTAATAAATGGGGTTGATACCAGATGTGTAATGTCACCTGGCATCAAGCCCAGCAATTAGTGATGTCACGGCGTCTATCAGATACCAGACCTAACTAATTGACAGTAAACAAAAGCAAAAAAAAAATGACAAATTTTTTATTAGAAAAAACACTCCCCAAATCATTCCCTTGTTCTCCAATTTAATCAAAAAATTTGAAAAAAATGGGTCCGCAGAAATCCATTTGGACGTCCCACGTCGCCTCTGGACCTTCTAGAATATGGGGGCACGTTCAGAGAACGTATCCCCCATTTTCTAGGAGGGCAGACCCTCCATTTGAGGAGAGTGGGTGCCAAAAATCTGCACCCACTCTCCCCGGGTCACAGCTGCACAGTGCCGAGCAGCCAGCACAGCTCACACTGAACACAGTGCTGGCTGTCAGCTGCTCGGCACATGTGACCGGCCAGCGTACACTGTGAAGGAGAAGGGGGCCGCGGGGGATCAGCGCTGCGACCGGACAGGTAAGGGGGAATACCGGGGGGAATAGAGGGTGACCTGGCAGGGCCTGGGGGGGCATTTTTCTGTCACATGTCTCAAGGCACATGCGACAGAAATCATAGGAGTAGGGCGGCCGGTGCGCTACTGTGCGCGCGGCCATGTTGGATTTTCGGGAGGGGGGTCGGAGGTCGGGGCGGGCACTTTGGCGACACCGGGGGGCTTTCCAGGACTTTGCCAGGAAGTGAGGTCAACAGGAAACCTCTTGACCTCACTTCCAGGTAAATGCCTGCGTTCTGGCATGCCGACAAAGCCCGCGGACCGCAACAAAAAAGCAGCTCGCTGCGGTGTAGCTGCTTTCTGACCCCACATCATTGATTTAATGGGGGAGAGAACGCAGCCACACCGCACAAAAGAAGTGACATGCTGCTTTTCTTTCCGCACCGATTTTTGGCATCCAAAACGCTGCGTTTAGAGACGCAGCGTGTGCACTGATTTTTCGGCTTTCTCATACACTTTGCTGGGAAAGCTGAACGCATGCAATTTGCCACTGAAACGCTGCGGTTCTAAACGCAGCGTTTCCGCGGTAAAAAACGCAACGTGTGCACACAGCCTTAGATCTGCAGCAGAGAAAACTGTGTCTAGAACTGTTGCACCTAGTAAAAGCAGCGTTTGTGCTTGTCACAGCCCAGTGTCCCTCCTCCTTAGTGCTCTGCAGTGAAGGAGGTGCTGGGCTGTGACGAGCGGTGAAACTCCGCCCACAGCCCATCACTCAGGAAGACTGGGGCTGGCCGCGGTGATGTCAGGTCAACTGGAAGTTGACGTGACCCCACCGGATCCTAGAGGTCACAGAGCCTGGGTGGTCGTGCTACGGGGAAGAGCGGACCGTGATAACGCAGCTCAGAGGCTGAAATGGCTGATCAAGGTATTTAGATAAAGCCTTCCCTATCAGTTTACAGATATGTGGTCACTATTGCAGAGTAGGTCGGCCACTTTCCTCACAAATTGACCAGCACTTCTGTGTGAAAAATGGCTGCAGATGGAGGAGCATGTGACCGGACCGGTCCACCAGCCTCTTCAATTTGTAAAACACCTGACATGGTAAAGTTGCTTTCTCATGGAGGAAGCCGATTGGCCGCTCTAGTCACATGTTCCTCCATTGTACGGACAGAAGTGCTGGTTAGTTTGTCGTTAAAGTTGACTGTGCAGGAAACAAGGAGCCTATAAAAGCAACACAGTGCAACATTTGGCATGAAACCCAATTGCAAGAATAATTTTTTTTACCCAAAATTTCATGCATCAAAGTAAAAAAAATATTCTTCCCAAAGGTGGCCAACCCATTTTAACTCCTTTTATCACCTGTCCACATGATGGGTGGTAACTTGGTCATTCTGACCGGCAGAACACGGCTGTTGAGAATTGAGCTCCAGTGCCCACATTCGACTGCTGCTCCATTCCTGCTCTATGGTGCAGCTGAGCTCGGCTTTTCCGGCAGCCCCATAGAGAGTAAATGGTGGAATGGTCGGGTGTCTCACGTGCCACAACCTCTTGAAACCGAGATATAGAAATTTACCATTCAGCCAATCCCCTGGTCCCAGCAGTCTCCAATCCTCCTTTCACTGGGCCGCCTCTTTAGCATAGGACCAAACATGATATAATAGACAACGCTATTCTGTGGATTCTAGTAAGAAATGGCGCCTGTCACTGGCCTCCAGCAAGCAGAGATGTACATGAGCTTTCATAATCAGCGAAAAAGTACAAACTGGATGGGAACAGCACTATACATTGTGAGTACACTGTGACTCGCTGCTCCCTACTGCACACTGAGCCGGTGTGGTGCCAGCCCCTGTAACGTTACCGAATGCACCGGTTTATCAATCTTGAGACTGTATGGCTATGTGCGCACTATGATGTTTTTGCACTTCTCAAATGCTGCATTTTTGGCTGAAAAAAATGCACAAAAATGCACTAGTGGCAAAAACGCAGCGGTAAAAACGCATGCGTTTTTACCGCGTTTCGGTGCGTTTTTTGCTGCGTTTTTTATTACTAAGTTTGCTGCGTTTTTCCAATGCATTGCATGGATGAAAAGCGCAGAAAAGAATTGACATGTCCATTTTCTTTTAGCTCAAAAACGCAGCTAAAAAAAAAAAAGCTGTGTGCGGACAGCAAAAATGAAAAGTCAGACTGCTGGGGAAGCAAAATCATGCAGTTTTGAGCCGAAAAACGTTCAGTGCGCACATAACCTATGAGTCTGAAAATGGTGGTGCTTCTTGTGAAGGTTGGGAGCGTGTGAACTGTGGACAGATCCCAGAACACACGGTAGTGTAGACATGCGGAGGGGTAGCTGGCTGGGCATTTAGGATGGAAGCGAGAATGGACCACAAGGATGAGCCAGCTAAAAAGCAAAGACATGGTTCTGGGGACTCATTGCAGGGATGGCTATGACAGTTTCATTCAGTCTAGATGGGGCAGAATGGTGGCTCAGTGGTTGGCAATGGGGTCCTGGGTTCAAACCCCACAAAGTGCTACATCTGCCAGGAGTTTGTATGTTCTCCCCGTGTTTGCGTGGGTTTCCTCCTTGTACTCCGGTTTCCTCCCACACTTCAATACCTAAAAATAGGGAATTTAGGGTGTGCGCCCCAATGGGGACAGTGATGATAATGGAAGATGATGGCGCTATGTATGCAAAGCCCATCTTGTGCGAGCGAAGTAAATCGGCCGCACTGCGGTTCATGCATGTAGTAACTAAACGGGGTGTGTTGCACACTTTGTTTTTGGGGCAGAAAAATCTGCAGCAAATATTCCGTGTTGGCTCCATAAACGCTGTAAAATCTGCGCTCTCTGATGCGTTTTTCCATGCACTTTTTTTAGATTGGTAAAATCGCTGGCAGAATTCCCATGCTGCAGATGTGAAAAAGGCAAACACTTTGGGTTCAAGTCTGCAAACAAATCTCGTTCATTTTGCTAGTTCCGTAAAATACTGCATTTTTTATCTGCTGCAAAAAACCGCAATGTTTGAACAAGCCCTTAAACTCCTCGACGTATTTATTTTTGTGGTTTAGTGGTAAATTTTTCTGTAGAATGGAGGGAATGGGGGCAGCTAGCAAATATGCATTGAGAGGACTCCCTGGCCACCAGAACTGTACAGGCTCGTTCACACTGCGCTGAATGTGAGCTTTTCTTTGGGAGTTCTTGAATGCAGAGGTAAGATGATGATCAAGGCAGCCATAGCTAAGTGTCCTTTTCAGCCGGATGCTAGTCACAGCGTAACAGCCCAGTCTGATTTTTGGAATGGTAGCGAGAGAGTACTTCTCATCCAACGTTTCCCCTCCCTGAACCTAGAGCATTCATGGCCACAGTAGTACATATCCATGGTTGGTGCAGTGTAACACATTGCAGGACACTATGAGGTGGGCACTTGTGTATTTGCGGGTTCATGGCCAGCTTTGTAGTGGGAGAGTCTGGTAAGTAGGCTGCGGGAGACCATAGCTCGTGATGGCAGTGCACTGCAGTGACCTGGTATAAGGCGATTCTTGTCTGACTCCTCGGCCTCTGATCTGAGGAGTATTCTGTATGCTGGGAATGGCAGTGTAGGCTGATGGGCTGCTCAGTGTATCATTACTAACACAAAGGGTTATTTCAAAGGGATTTTACCCTCTGCCTTCTGATCCTATTAATTTTAACTCTAAACCCCAGCATGGATTTTCTCATTGAATTTTGGCTCCCTCCTCGGCATCCAAGTAATGACCTCGGCCAGTAAAAGAAACTTCCCAGCTGGGATAACAGCATTATCATTCCTGCAGTTGATTCCCATAACCTTCTGTCTTTCTGCGGTCTGTGACTTTGCGTTTCATTTCTACGTTGAGATGGGGTCTTGTTTTCTGTGTTCTTGTAAAATGCAGTAATACAAATGTGAAATGTAGGACCACCGGAAGGATAGGTCCTGCAGAAGCCTTACATTCTCAATATGAAGGGTTCATGTCCCTGAGATAATCGTCAGTAATGTTAGTATGGTGTTGGGTGGTGGTCTTTCTTCTTCTCCGCATTATCTCCATATAGTTTGGAATATAGTTATTTTGTCTTTTCAGTCTCAAGATTCTGCTGAGTCAGGGGGTACCGGCACTCATTGGAGGGATCAATCTGGGTGTGGAGACTTATTTTCAAGGCAGTGCAGCCAAATCAGACACCCATCTGTAGAGTTCACTGTTTGGGGAGTTTGCCCCTCATCAGTACAATGCAGGATTCCGGTTGGTTGAATGAGTTAGTTTGCATATTTTTTTCCCCATGGAGCAATTCCTTGATAACCAGTGTGAGTTGGTACCCACCCTGAGCTGTGTGTAGGCATCCTATTCTGCCAACTAGTACCCTGCTCTTTACTGATGAGAACACCATAAGGTTTCTGCTCCTCAATAGATGGTTCTCTGGTTTGGTTGGTATGTCACTTTGTATGGCTTCAGCTAGGAAAATTCGAGGAAAATGTTACCTTCCATGAAATACTATTGGGTGACAGGCTCACAGAGGCTGGACACCAGTGTATATCCCAAGAGGACCACCATTCCACAAGTGATTGATGGAAGTTAAGCCACATGAAGAAAAAAAAAATATGTATGTATGTATGTATGTGTGTGTGTGTGTGTGTGTGTGTGTGTATATATAATATATATATATTTCTCTATATCATGCATGAATATGTCAGGGTAGCCAGTTTTCTAATCGTACAAGATACTAGAATTTGCAAGCACAAATCTACGGTAGAGGTAAAGGGATATTCAGCGACCTAATCATTTCTGGAAAGAGGTGAGCAAATGGATTCACAGGACCCTGGTCTAGTGGCCACATCTGTATTAGGTAGCCGTCAGATGGAAGCTCTGTACGCCTCCTACCATCCCTGGCCTCTTTTTATTAGCGCAATGTCCTCATTGCAGCATAACACGCACAACGTGCCGGGGCTGCTAACCAAAAGAGGAGCCGGAGTTCCCGGCAGGTAGAAGGCAGATTACATGGGGCTAGTGCCACGGCCACAGAATACTGACCTGGCCACAGGACCAGGGTCCTACACATTTGCTCTTCTCTATTCCCTAAAATACATGTTTTCTCAGAACAAAACCATAAACACCAGCATTTTATTGCCCAAAGTGGCGACATTCTTGTCCACCCAAAAACATCCCTTTTGGGCAGGGCCGTCAGAATTGTTCTGGCAAGAAATTGGTACTGTTGTATATTGCTTACCTCTTTGCATGTAGCCGTAAATAGCCCCGTACATAAATATTGGTGCTGCATTCAATTTTTTTCCTGGTTACATAACAAACATTGTTAGGGGCCAATTGGCTTAATGTCATTAGTCCCACTCATTGCTGCCTATATCTGTAACTCTGTGGATTCTAGTCTGCACTTACTCTATATTACAGATCTGACTATCACATATACTGTATATGGACCTCATACAGCTACATTAGACCTGCCACGTGATCTGTTGGCAGTGTGTAAGTAAGCAGCTCAGATGGGAATTGGGATGCTTGTGAATTTGCTGGGATTTCTGTTTTCACATATTTTTACATGTTCTGGAATTTGAGAAAGTAATCTGATATTCACTATTCCTATATATAAACATTAGGGTTACAGTCCTCTGTCTCCATGTCTACCATTCTCTTAGGCTACTTTCACACTTGCGTTGGACGGGATCCGTTGCTATCCGCAGCCTTGAGGAATTACGGTAACCGTTACAGGAAACCGTTACATTCCTCATAGACTTCTATTAGCTAAGGATAGCAACGGATGGTCTTGAATTGCATCCGCCCCGCAGCGCATCAGTTGTTTTGACGCTGACCGTTAGTGAGCGTCAGGCGGATGGAACGCTGCATGTAACGTTTTTTTGAGCAGCGGAAACCTTTATTTTTCACTGCGCATGCTCTTCATTTTTTTTTTTTTTTTTTTGTTATCACAAACTTTATTTTATTTCTCGGTGGCCGAATGTTCAGCTGAGCGCTTGGCCGCCGGCATGTCAGGGCGCTCAGCTGATCCGCCGGCATGTCAGGGCGCTCAGCTGATCCGCCGGCATGTCAGGGCGCTCAGCTGATCCGCCGGCATGTCAGGGCGCTCAGCTGATCCGCCGGCATGTCAGGGCGCTCAGCTGATCCGCCGGCATGTCAGGGCGCTCAGCTGAGCGCTCGGCCGCCGGCATGTCAGGGCGCTCAGCTGAGCGCTCGGCCGCCGGCATGTCAGGGCGCTCAGCTGAGCGCTCGGCCGCCGGCATGTCAGGGCGCTCAGCTGAGCGCTCGGCCGCCGGCAAGTCAGGGCGCTCAGCTGAGCGCTCGGCCGCCGGCAAGTCAGGGCGCTCAGCTGAGCGCTCGGCCGCCGGCAAGTCAGGGCGCTCAGCTGAGCGCTCGGCCGCCGGCATGTCAGGGCGCTCAGCTGAGCGCTCGGCCGCCGGCATGTCAGGGCGCTCAGCTGAGCGCTCGGCCGCCGGCATGTCAGGGCGCTCAGCTGAGCGCTCGGCCGCCGGCATGTCAGGGCGCTCAGCTGAGCGCTCGGCCGCCGGCATGTCAGGGCGCTCAGCTGAGCGCTCGGCCGCCGGCATGTCAGGGCGCTCAGCTGAGCGCTCGGCCGCCGGCATGTCAGGGCGCTCAGCTGAGCGCTCGGCCGCCGGCATGTCACAGGGCGCTCAGCTGATCGTTCACAATAGTCGGCTGCCGGTAAACTGTAAGAAGAAAAGAAAAAAAAAATAAAGCTTTCCGTTATTTTGTATGATCCGTAGCATTGCGTTGTGGCACTATATTCAACGCATCCGTTGCATGCGTCACAACGCAATGCTACAGATCCCGTCCAACGCAAGTGTGAAACTAGCCTTATGCAGGATTACATGCAGAGTTCAGCTTGTAGAAAAGTTGTCCTGTCATCACATTTAACCATTACAAGCCCAGGGCATTTCCCCTATTCTTCCTCAGACACCATACCCAGATATTGTGGTTGTTTTGGTTTTTTTTTCCTAGTTATTTCCTTATTTATATACTTGATTGTGCCACACATAATAGCACTCGCTCCAATGTTTTACTATGGAGCAGTGCAGAACAGCGGTTTGGTTTTTGTTTTTTTTTTTTTTCTCATGCCGAATCAACATGAAAAAAAATAAATTGTAGCATGCTGGGATTGTAGCATGCTGGGATTGTAGCATGCTGGGATTGTAGCATGCTGGGATTGTAGCATGCTGGGATTGTAGCATGCTGGGATTGTAGCATGCTGGGATTGTAGCATGCTGGGATTGTAGCATGCTGGGATTGGCAGTGTATCTCGGCTCACACGCACCCATACAAGTCTATGGGTGCGTGCTAAACGTCGGACTGCACTGATGACGTCTGTGTGCAGTAGGATATACGCAGAGACACAGTGGAGAAGAAAAAGATTAATTTCCTCACATGTGCTCCGATTAGATATAATATTTATTCATTTATATAGCGCTATTAATTCCACAGCGCTTCACATAGATGACTCTGTTCACACTCGCAGCAGAGCCTGAGCAGACTGTCATTACCATATCAGCCAATGCTCTTACATAAGAGAATCTTCAGATGCTCTATACTAGTGAGTGTAACCTTTAAACTCCTTTTTAATTTTGCTGATTTCCTCTCTGAGGCTGCATATTCCCAGCACCATGGACCACATGATCGCTTGGTCTGGAGGAGGGAGTGCTGTCAGTGCTTCCTACATTATGTACACAGGACTCAGTCAGCACTGTGTATATAAAGCTGCTTTCACACATCCGGTAGGTGCAGAGCCGGCCAGTCCGGCTCTAAAACCTATGCAACGGATGTGGCGAAAAAGCCGCATTCTTTGCACAAGTTTTTTTTAAATGCGGCCCGTCCAGTTTTTGCCGCTTGCGGCATGCTACTGAGCATGCACAGTGGCAAAAACCGCATGCGGCAGCCGGATGCGGTTTTTGCCGCATCCGGCGTCCATAGGCATGCATGGAAAAATGCGGCGCATCGGTAGGATGCGGCGCAATGTGTTTTGTTTTTTTTGTTGTTTTTTTTTTTGCCGCACAAAAAAACGTGCCAGGCAACGTTCCATCTGGCCGCCGCATCGGCGAAATCTGCCGCATGCGGCAAAAACCGGACGGAACGCAAGCCCATGCAGCACTAATTAAAGTCTATGCAGAAAAAACGCAACCGGCAGCAAAAAAAAACTGTTGCGTTTTTCCTGCAAAGTGCCGGATTGTGCCGCATAGCAAAAACCGGAGATGTGAAAGCCTAAGGCTGCTTTCACACATCAGTTTCTTGCCATCAGGCACAATCTGGCAAAAACCTGAAAAAACGGATCCGGCGTCTGTTGCTACCGGATTTGTTTTTGCCCCCATAGACTTCTATTAGCGCCGGATTGTGCCCGATGGCCTTGCGTTCTATCCGGCTTTCGCCGGATCCAGCAAAATTTATTTGTCCGGATGGAACACTGAGCAGAACGTTTTTTGTTTCCGGCAAAAAAACTGTATTGCGCCGTACGGCACATTTTATAATGGAAGCCTATGTACGCGGCAAAAAAAACCAGATACGGCCGCCGGCTCCGTTTTTTTTTTTTAACTGCGCATGCTCAATATCACAACTGATCCGTCAAAAAAACTGAAGGAACTGATGGAAAAAACTGATGCAACCGATCCGCTTTTTTCGCCGGATCGTGCCTGATGCCAAAAAACTGATGTGTGAAAGCAGCCTTAAGCCTGCTTTACACGCTGCAATGTATCTTACAATGTGTCGGCGGGGTCACATCATAAGTGACGCACATCCGGCATCGTAAGTTACATTGCACTGTGTGACAGGTACGTGCGATTGCGATTGAACGGTAAAACGTTCATCGCATGCACGTCTTTCATTCCTCATAAATTGAACGTCAGATTGTTCATCGTACCCGGGGCAGCACACATCGCAGTGTGTGACACTCTGGGAACGATGAACAGATCTTACCTGCGTCCTGCGGCTTCCGGACCACAATGCGGAACGAAGGAGGTGGGCGGGATGTTTACGTCCCGCTCAGCTCCGCCCCTCCGCTTCTATTGGCCGGCTGCCGCGTGACGTCGATGTTACGCTGAATGTCCCTCCCACTCCAGGAAGTGGACTTTCGCCGCCCACATTGGTCATATGGACGGGTAAGTACGTGTGACGGGGGGTTACTCGTATGTGCGGCACATACAACAAATTGAACGTGCCGCACATACGATGGGGGCGGATACGATATCGTACGCTGGATCGTAGGGTGTAAAGCAGGCTTTAGAGATCCGGACAATCTATGCCTTCTCTATTAGGAGTCTGGCTGTGTCTGTCAGATGTCTCCCCACTGCTACAGCTACTTTATATCTGTGCAACTGTTAACTCTGCAAAGAGTCAAAATACCTAATCTCCATCCACAATGGTACATGCCGGATGTGCCCCCTCTCCCCTCTTTAACGTAATCATAATGGAACATCTGCGCATAGCAATTAGATCTAATCCGAACATCTATGGCGCCTTTATTGGAAACCATGTAAAGCTGCTTTATAGACCGACCATCTTTGTTTGTGTCACAAGCTTGTATCCCATTCCCATTCATTTTTCTGGTGTGTAGGTTTTCAGCCAGTTTATTGAACCACCATGAAGTGTATGTATTGGAGAGCGTCCAGAGCCCATTACAAAGCATTAGTGGCAGCGCGGGCACGTCACTGACATCGTGCTCTTATTCTGCTGGTCAGCCTCCCGGTGCTTACATCTCTGCCTCCCAATATCCTCTCCCCCTCTGAAATCAGAATGATGGGAGCAGCACAACCGGGGAAGCATTTAGCTGGAGCCACATAAGTGTATTTATTTGGCGGCATATATATGTAATATATATTGTGTGGTGTTCTGTGCTCGGTGCCCCACTTTTCGGCTTTATTCACATCCGTCCTGCCCCTGCTGAGTGACTTTTTTTCACAGAGCACATTTTCTGCTCGTACCATGCTGTACTGAGCTATTTTCAGATGAAAAGCATAGCCATATGAAACAGCCGTCTCCTTCTCTTTTTACCTACATCTCGCTTAGAGATTATTTTTAAAGCAAATGTGAAAATACAAATCCTTAAAGTATATTCTATGACTATTAGTTCTGCTGATGTCTCGTAATTTATTAGATCTTTTATCTAAAAGAAATTCCGTCTAGCGCTAAATTGCAGGTTGTGAGGGTTGTATCTTTAAAGGGAACCTGTCAGCAGGATTTTGTAATGTGAAGACCTGGCTGTAATACAGATTGCATTGATTACGTTGGGTAAAGAAATTCGCTTTGTTCTTTTATCACCATGTGAGGATTCTTGCAAAGTAGATTTCAGTGCACTGGTGCCGGACTATACACAGTGTATTCTCCCTGGAGAGTGTAAAAAGCTGCACTAAGGCTATGTCCGCACGCTGCAGTTTTGCACCCTGTGGTCAGAAAGTCTGTGATTACAAAAACGCATCCAAAAACACATGCGTTTTTTTTTGTTTTTTTAATTCAATGGGTAAAAAATAGTGATTGGCCGACCCAGACTGTAAAGTCTGACCTCCATGGGTGGAGAAAAAAAAAAAAAAGGGTAAGTATAGCATGCTACTTTATTTTTCGAGTCACCGTCACACCTGTAACTGCTCCCGTCGCCTCACTTCCGAGGCTGCTCATTACCTTCATTGCATATGCACTGCTTTCCCCGCCCATTGGTGTCTGTAATTGATTGCCGTCAGAGGTGCACTTGCTTATTGACAGCATGTCTGTTGCTTCCAATCATAAACCCAGTCTGTGGATCTATATCATAAAGTAAAAATAAATGGAAAAATTGGCGTAGGGTCCCTCCATATTATGCTACTTAGCATAGATAAAGCATATGGCTACAGGCTGCAGCCCCCAGCTTATCTGCTTATCTTGGCTGTGTATCAAAATAGGACGAACTGCATGCGGCAAAAAAAAAGCGGCGCGTGGTACCCCTCAAATTTGATACCCAGCCATGCTAAAGCCCGACAATTGGGGGCTCATCAGGATTGCAGCAGCCATTAGATGCGGCAATCCCAGCACTTTACCCGGCTCTTCCCAGTTGCTTCGGTGCGATGGCAATCAGGGTAATAAGGGGTTAATAGCATCCCACAGTTGCCACTAAGCCCTTGATTAGTAATGGGAGGCATCTGAGACCCCCCATTACTAATCTGTAAGTGAAAATAAATCAACACAAACCCCGAAGTAATCCTTTATTTGAAATAAGACAAAGCTCCCCCCCCCTTCACTCCTCTAAGTTGGTCCGCTGTAATCAACATAATGAGTGGAAAAAAACATTAATCTTTAAAAATGGCATCACATGCCACCATCTTTTCTTTTCTTTCATAATGTGTTTTTTAGTTTCCTAAACATACTAAACATAGTTTGTTTTTTAGTGTCCTAAACATACTGATCTGGATAATCCTATTTCCAGGTCATTTTACTGTATAATGAACTCCAAAAAACTACCCCATTTTTATTTTTTCACCATTTCATCCCACTTGTAGTTTTTCTCCCTGTTTTTCAGTACATTGTTTGGTAAGATTAGTGATGTTATTAAAAAAACACAAAAAACAATCACCTGTCCAATTTATAGAGCACATAAGATGCATGAGAAACACCGCGCAGCACGGAGATGAATCAGGGGGCTCAGTGATTTTAGGTTTTTTTTTTGTTTTTTTGTTTTTTTTGAGCCAAGGTCTCTACTGTTAGATGTGCTTCTACAGTGGTTCCTTATTGAATATCTGCTCCTTTTAAGATCTCTGTGATTGTTGTATATTTTACTGCTGGTTTTTACTATGTCAGGAATTCCTGGTCATAAATGATTCTCTACCTTTTGACAGAATGAAGGGAAGCGCAGCCTCTCGCTTGGTGGCCATGTGGGATTTGACAGCCTTCCAGATCAGCTTGTTAGTAAATCGGTTACCCAAGGTTTCTGCTTCAACATCCTATGTGTAGGTAAGTCACAGTAATGTGTTCTTTAATTTGTGCGGCAATTACACTAGTGGTCTTCGTTTGCTCCTCACTGGCAGGCCACTATTGTGGACAGCGGGTGGTCTTCATTGACCAGCATGCAGGGCTATATAACTTGCAAATCACAATCATTTGTAATGTGTCGATGCATCGGTTCAAAGATTAAGAAAAGTCCTATGCCAGTCCTGTACACTAGTCCTGTATAGTCTAATCCTGCAGCCATTCGTTCTTCCATCAGTCGCATACTTGTTCACCTCTTAAGTCCATTTTCAGTGTTCCTTCATATGTCAGCGTGCATACATTGGGGTAGCCGGTGGTTGTGAAGGGGCATTTGAATAACAGGCAGAACATGGTTGATGAAATGTTGCCGATCTGACCTAGCGGTCTGCAGAGTCAAGAATGAAATTAGTGATTTCTCTTGAACCTTCAGAGCTGGTCAGTACTGTTGACTTTTCCATGATGTCTGAGCATTTTGCATTGAAGTGAGCCCGTGTTTAGACATTTTTGCCCCCATCAGTTTGGTAGTAGCTTGTATTCTTCATACAAGATCTCTGCAGAAGACTCGGAATGCAGACTAGCAAATCCAACCTGTATATTTGGCTCGTTCAGAGATGGGAATCTCCTTGTCAGCAGAACAGAGGCATTTCCTGAGATATGTCAGACATGTTGGTAAATGCCTGATTGCTATGTAGATGTCAGGTCATTGGGGTAACTCGCAATTGCTGTACGTGTTTTCCTACTTTTAAGATATATGACTGTTTGTTTGACGTGTGCTGAATATTTTTTTTTATTTAAGAAATTGAGCAACTTGCCCAAGACAAAGCTCATAAAGCCTAAAGTATTTCCTTGAAGCTATTTTCACAAGTTCATTTAAAGTTGATATTATCTCCAAACCTAGAGAGCGTTATCAAGATTCGATGTCTGATAGCGGCTCAAATAACTGGCCATAGTAGATGGGCAAGTAATGTGTCCCACCTAAACGCTGTTTGTCTGTATTGCCAATAAGCTCCATCTGTAGTAAGTAAAGTTGGTGTTCCCCATCTTAAGTTATTGTCACTGGGGCCCACCACAAGTTATCGAAAAAATATCCTAGTCTCTTTCCAGACCAGCAGCACTCTGCCCTCACTACAGTCACCCATTGGTGAAGGGGCATCAAAGGGGGTTTGTGTACCCCCCTGCAAGTGGTGATCAGCTAAATGGAATAAATGGCGCTATAAAAATAAATAATAATCAGCTGAAGCCTTCACCTCCTGTAGTGGCCACATGACACCTTTCTGGATATTGATGCCCTATGACTGATGGGGCCACATTACGGAGTGTGGAGAGCTGCACTGTGAGGTGTCCTTACTGATAGCCTAATGTTCTGAAAGAGATCAGCTGTTATGTCCACACTTCTGCCAGATATCGTTTCTGTTCTGGTTTTTTTTATATTTCTTTGTCGCTCTATTGGGAGACCCAGACAATTGGGTGTATAGGCTATGCCTCCGGAGGCCGCACAAAGTATTACACTCAAAAGTGTTAAGCCCCTCCCCTTCTGCCTATACACCCCCCGTGCTCCCACGGGCTCCTCAGTTTGTTGCTTTGTGCGAAGGAGGTCAGACACACACAGCACAGCTCCACAGATTGGTCAGCAGCAGCTGCTGACCATGTCGGATGGAAGAAAAGTGGGCCCATATAGGGCCCCCAGCATGCTCCCTTCTCACCCCACTCTTGTCGGCGGTGTTGTTAAGGTTGAGGTATCCATTGCGGGTACGGAGGCTGGAGCCCACATGCTGTTTTCCTTCCCCATCCCCCTCAGGGCTCTGGGCGAAGTGGGATCCTATCGGTCTCCAGGCACTGAGACCGTGCTTCATCCACAACTCCTATGGAGCCTGCTGGATAGGAGCCGGGTACCATTCAGGGACATGGCCCTGCTACGTGAAGGTACTCTGTATCCCTGTGGGGACCGCGCACGGCAACACCTCAGCTTTGCTGGGTGTGCTAGTGCACCGGGCCGCGGCGCTGACCGGGTTAAATGTGCCATTACACACTCAGCGTCGCTGAGTGTGTTTATATGTAGGGGCTACCGCGCTAACTGCCGCTGCCATGGGAAACTGCGGCGCGGCTGGGACTTGTAGTTCGCCGGGGACTTCGCCGTGTGCCGCGCTTTTACGGCGGACACGCTTATACTCGAGTCCCCGGCTTGGCTTGCGGCCTAGTTTTCCCTTTCTCCCGCCCACAGCCCTGACAGGCAGGGGGAAGGGCGGGACGCTGCACGGAACGAGCAGCACTGAGGGCTGGAGTATGATTTGCATACTCCACCCCCCCTCACTGTGCACAGTGCGGGCACCAGTTCCCGCTCTTTCTCGGCCACGCCCACGGCTCCCTCCTCTCGTCAGGACGCCGCAGCCATTCCTGTCAGCTCCTCCGACGCTGCAGAGAGGGACAAACCCTGGGAGACCCAGACACGGTCTCTGGTGGCCTCACAACCGCTTTAAAGCGGGTGGTAAGCAGCACCTGTTGGTGCTAGCCCCATAGTGCTGTAGTGTATTGATACATTATTTGTTTATAGTATATACTCTACACTGTATGAGCACAGTTCATTTTGGCTATATACCCTATTGTGTTACACAGGGAAATCAATAGCATGGCGCCCACAAAAGGCAGGGGTGCCAAAACACAGGCTTATTATGCTGCCTGCGCCGCATGTATGACTCCACTACCGGCAGGTTCCACTGACCCTCATTGTGTGCACTGTTCGGCCCCTGTGGCACTTGTTCAGTCAGAGCCTCTGCTAAGAGGGGCCCAGGGGGAGCCACCTGTTGACACTGTCCAGGTGACGGGGACTGAGTTTGCAAAACTCTCTGAGACTATGGCTAAGATACTAGAAGCCTTGAAGTCCAGGCCGGTATCTCAGCAAAGGGACTCTGTTGAATCATTGTTCCCTGACCCCCCTCAGTTGGTCCAACAATGTCCTCCCGGGGTATCTCATACATCCCAGGCTGCGGGTTCTGACTTAGACCCCAGCCCCAGACCGAATAAGCGGGCTCGCTTAGAATTTCCCTCGACATCATATTGTTTAGGGTCTCAGCGGGGGGAATCTCTGGTTGATGATGCGGAGACAGCTGATCAGGATTCTGATCCTGAGGGCGCTCTCAATCTTAATACTCCAGACGGGGACGCCATAGTGAACGATCTTATTGCGTCCATCAATCAAATGCTGGATATTTCTCCCTCAGCTCCTCCGGCGGAGGAGTCAGCGTCTCAGCAGGAGAAATTCCGTTTCAGGTTCCCCAAGCGCACACCGAGTATGTTTCTAGACCACTCTGATTTCAGAGAGGCAGTCCAGAATCACCATGCTTGTCCAGATAAGCGTTTTTCTAAGCGCCTTAAGGATACACGTTATCCTTTTCCCCCTGACGTGGTTAAAGGTTGGACTCAGTGTCCCAAAGTGGACCCTCCAATCTCCAGACTGGCGGCTAGATCCATACTTGCAGTGGAAGATGGGGCCTCGCTCAAAGATGCCACTGACAGGCAGATGGAGCTCTGGTTGAAATCCATCTATGAAGCTATCGGAGCTTCTTTTGCCCCAGCATTCGCAGCCGTTTGGGCGCTACAAGCTATCTCAGCAGGTCAAGCGCAAATTGAAGCAGCCACATGCACGGCCGCGCCACAAGTGGCATCCATTACCACCCAGACCTCGGCAATTGCGTCTTACGCTATTAATGCGGTCCTGGACTCTGCGAGTCGTACAGCGGTTGCGGCCGCCAATTCGATGGTACTCCGCAGGGCCTTGTGGCTACGGGAATGGAAGGCAGATTCTGCTTCCAAAAAGCGCTTAACCAGTTTGCCAATTTCTGGCGACAGGCTGTTTGGCGAGCGTCTGGATGAAATCGTCAAACAATCCAAGGGAAAGGATACATCCTTACCCCAGCCCAAACAGAACATACCCCAACAGAGGAGAGGGCAGTCGAGGTTTCGGTCCTTTCGGGGCGCGGGCAGGTCCCAATTCTCCTCGTCTAAAAGGTCTCAGAAAGAACAAGGGAACTCTGATGCATGGCGGTCTAAGTCACGTCCTAAAAAGACCACCGGAGGCGCCGCTAACAAAGCGGCTTCCTCATGACTTTCGACCTCCTCTAGTAGCATCATCGGTCGGTGGCAGGCTCTCCCGCTTTTGCGACACCTGGCTGCCACAAATAACAGACCGCTGGGTGAGAGACATTCTGTCTCACGGTTACAAGATAGAGTTCACCTCTCGTCCCCCGACTCGATTCTTCAGGTCATCCCCGCCTCCCGAGCGAGCCGAGGCTCTTCTGCAGGCGCTGGGCACTCTGAAGGCAGAAGGAGTGGTGGTCCCTGTTCCTCTTCAGCAACAGAGCCAAGGTTTTTACTCCAACTTGTTTGTGGTCCCAAAGAAGGACGGGTCTTTCCGCCCGGTCCTGGACCTGAAACTGCTCAACAAACACGTAAAAACCCGACGGTTCAGGAAGGAATCCCTCCGCTCCGTCATCGCCTCAATGTCCCAAGGAGATTTCCTTGCATCGATCGATATCAAAGATGCTTATCTCCACGTACCGATT
Source organism: Anomaloglossus baeobatrachus (assembly GCF_048569485.1). Lineage (NCBI taxonomy): Eukaryota > Metazoa > Chordata > Amphibia > Anura > Aromobatidae > Anomaloglossus > Anomaloglossus baeobatrachus. Next base: position 167,411,196 of record NC_134356.1, read on the forward strand.
GCTCCAGAGCACCAGCGCTTCTTGCGCTTCGCCATAGGAAACGAACACCTGCAGTTCGTGGCACTGCCGTTCGGCCTGGCAACAGCCCCACGGGTTTTTACCAAGGTTATGGCTACTGTAGTAGCGCTCCTACACTCGCAGGGTCACTCGGTGATCCCGTACTTGGACGATCTGCTGATCAAAGCACCCTCTCAAGAGGCATGCCAACGCAGCCTCGACGCTACCCTGGAGACTCTCCAGGGTTTCGGGTGGATCATCAATTTTCCAAAGTCAAATCTGACACCGGCCCAATCGCTGACATATCTTGGCATGGAGTTTCATACCCTCTCAGCGATAGTGAAGCTTCCGCTGATCAAGCAGCAGTCACTACAGAAAGGGGTACAATCTCTCCTTCAAGGTCAGTCACACCCCTTGAGGCGCCTCATGCACTTCCTGGGGAAGATGGTGGCAGCAATGGAGGCAGTCCCTTTCGCGCAGTTTCACCTGCGTCCTCTTCAATGGGACATCTTACGCAAATGGGACAGGAAGCCGACGTCCCTCGACAGGTCCGTCTCCCTCTCTCAGGCGACCAAAGCTTCCCTTCGGTGGTGGCTCCTTCCCACTTCATTATCGAAGGGGAAATCCTTCCTACCCCCATCCTGGGAAGTAGTCACGACGGACGCGAGTCTGTCAGGGTGGGGAGCGGTTTTTCTCCACCACAGGGCTCAGGGTACGTGGACCCAGCAAGAGCCCTCGCTTCAGATCAATGTTCTGGAAATACGGGCAGTGTATCTTGCCCTGAAAGCGTTCCAGCAGTGGCTGAAGGGCAAGCAGATCCGAATTCAGTCGGACAACTCCACAGCGGTGGCATACATCAACCACCAAGGCGGCACACGCAGCCGGCAAGCCTTCCAGGAAGTCCGGCGGATTTTGATGTGGGTGGAAGCCACGGCCTCCACCATATCCGCAGTTCACATCCCAGGCGTGGAAAACTGGGAAGCAGATTATCTCAGTCGCCAGGGCATGGACGCAGGGGAATGGTCCCTTCACCCGGACGTGTTTCAGGAGATCTGTTGCCGCTGGGGGGTGCCGGACGTCGACCTCATGGCGTCCCGGCACAACAACAAGGTACCAATGTTCATGGCACGGTCTCAAGATCCCAGAGCTCTGGCGGCAGACGCCTTAGTTCAGGATTGGTCGCAGTTTCAGCTCCCTTATGTGTTTCCTCCGCTGGCACTGTTGCCCAGAGTGTTACGCAAGATCAGGGCCGACTGCAGCCGCGTCATCCTCGTCGCTCCAGACTGGCCGAGGCGGTCGTGGTACCCGGATCTGTGGCATCTCACGGTCGGCCAACCGTGGGCACTACCAGACCGACCAGACTTGCTATCTCAAGGGCCGTTTTTCCATCTGAATTCTGCGGCCCTCAACCTGACTGTGTGGCCATTGAGTCCTGGATCCTAGCGTGTTCAGGGTTATCTCAAGACGTCATTGCCACTATGAGACAAGCTAGGAAACCAACGTCCGCTAAAATCTACCACAGGACGTGGAAAATTTTCCTGTCGTGGTGTTCTGCTCAGGGTATTTCTCCCTGGCCTTTTGCCTTGCCCACTTTTCTGTCCTTCCTTCAATCTGGACTGGAAAAGGGTTTGTCACTCGGCTCTCTTAAGGGACAAGTCTCAGCGCTCTGTGTTTTTCCAGAAGCGCCTAGCCAGACTTCCACAGGTACGCACGTTCCTGCAGGGGGTTTGTCACATCGTCCCTCCTTACAAGCGGCCGTTAGAACCCTGGGATCTGAACAGGGTGCTGATGGTTCTTCAGAAACCACCATTCGAGCCAATGAGGGATATTTCTCTCTCACGACTTTCGCAGAAAGTGGTTTTTCTAGTAGCAGTCACTTCACTTCGGAGAGTGTCTGAGCTAGCAGCGCTTTCATGCAAAACCCCTTTCCTGGTGTTTCACCAGGACAAGGTGGTTCTACGTCCGGTTCCGGAATTTCTCTCTAAGGTGGTATCCCCCTTTCATCTCAATCAGGATATTTCCTTACCTTCTTTTTGTCCTCATCCAGTTCACCAATGTGAAAAGGATTTGCACTTGTTAGATCTGGTGAGAGCACTCAGAATCTACATTTCTCGTACGGCGCCCCTGCGCCGCTCGGATGCACTCTTTGTCCTTGTCGCTGGCCAGCGTAAAGGGTCACAGGCTTCCAAATCAACCCTGGCTCGGTGGATCAAGGAGCCAATTATCGAAGCTTACCGTTCGGCTGGGCTTCCGGTTCCCTTAGGGCTGAAGGCCCATTCTACCAGAGCCGTGGGCGCGTCCTGGGCTTTGAGGCACCAGGCTACAGCTCAGCAGGTGTGTCAGGCGGCTACCTGGTCGAGTCTGCACACTTTCACGAAGCACTATCAAGTGCATACCTATGCTTCGGCGGATGCCAGCCTAGGTAGACGAGTCCTTCAGGCGGCGGTTGCCCACCTGTAGGAAGAGGCCGTTTTACGGCTCTCTTACGAGGTATTATTTTACCCACCCAGGGACTGCTTTTGGACGTCCCAATTGTCTGGGTCTCCCAATAGAGCGACAAAGAAGAAGGGAATTTTGTTTACTTACCGTAAATTCCTTTTTCTTCTAGCTCTAATTGGGAGACCCAGCACCCGCCCCTGTTTTTTTGTATATACATGTTGTTCATGTTGAATGGTTTCAGTTCTCCGATATTCCTTCGGATTGAAGTTACTTTAAACCAGTTTATAATTCTTTTTCCTCCTTCTTGCTTTTGCACCAAACTGAGGAGCCCGTGGGAGCACGGGGGGTGTATAGGCAGAAGGGGAGGGGCTTAACACTTTTGAGTGTAATACTTTGTGCGGCCTCCGGAGGCATAGCCTATACAATCCAATTTTCTGGGTCTCCCAATTAGAGCTAGAAGAAAAGGAATTTACGGTAAGTAAACAAAATTCCCTTCTTTTAAACTGCTAAAAATAAAAGTTGCAGAATGCACATTTTCTTCTATGAACACATAACTGGGCTGTATCTGTTCTAAACTAATCCATTTTTTACATTATTTTGTCTCTGCCTCAAAACGGGACCCACGAATGGCATATGAGAACAGTAGTGTGCACATAGCCTGACACGAGCAGGCAAGTCACTTCTGTAGCCGACGTCCAAGAAGAGTGGTTCTGGCAGAAGCGGTGTATGACCAATCTGTTTAGTCATTGTGTATGTATAATGTCCTGTTCTATATGGGGTGTTTAGGAAAACCTGTACTGCTCCATACAAGTGTAAGCAAATGTCTGCCTGCATTGCTTTCTAGATATCTCCTTAGACTGGTCCACGTACGAAGACTGCGACAGTTTGGTCATAAAATATATTCCCTTTAGTTACCCAGTACTAGCTTTACATTATGTATTACCTACAGTAAGCTATGCAGAGCCCTGAGTCAGCACATAGTCATGCCCAATAAGTGGTTTACAATAGCAAATCTTACTATTTTTCACTTACTTGCAATACATTGCAGTTATTTTATTTTTTTTTACCCTTTTGAAAGCAGTAAGTTCATTGAAGGCCATTCCCTAATATTTTTGCTAAATCCCACCGTGTGGTGAGCTTCCACGTATTATTCCCTGGTGTCAGAGCTTTCATGTGAGCGCTCCATTAATGCGATGGTCTGATTTCTTGTCTAGGTGAAACTGGTATTGGAAAGTCTACATTAATGAACACTCTTTTTAACACCACATTTGAAACTGAAGAGGCCAGCCATTATGAGAATGGAGTGCGACTAAGACCCCGAACATATGAGCTTCAAGAGAGCAATGTGCACCTGAAACTGACAATTGTGGACACTGTCGGATTTGGAGACCAGATCAACAAAGATGACAGGCAAGCATTACCACGTGCTAGAGTTGTTCTGTTTGTTGTGTGGGTAAGATTCTTGGGTAGTGCCACAATCGCACCTTGTAACCCATCCCCTGCGGTCTGTCAGCTCTCTTCTGAGCGCTCGTGATTGCGGCACTACCCCATTAATGGCAGAGGCTTTCCACATAACGTATGGCTCATGTGGCAGTAAGAGAAACCAGTGCGTTAAAGGGGGTTATCTGTTATGTACAAGAACCTGCACCTATCTTGAGAACACTGTCAAGGCTATTTCTGTAAATCCTATAGATGAAACAGGAGAGAGCCGAGCATATGTCAAGTTACCTTTCTCATGTACTCTGGTACTACCAGCCATCTTGAAGACAGGATGGGGTCAGAAGACCCCAGTGCTAAAATAGATGCTGGTACCACCTATGGAATCCAGACCTGTCAAACACTAGCACCTATCCAGATCATATGTCTTCAGCGTCTGAGATGGGACTCCCATATGGTACCTATAGAAACTGATGAGATTGCAGAGGAGGAGTCTTTTCTTTGCTGTATTGAAAGAGGCAGTCTGTGGACCACCCCAAACTACACTGATGTGCCATTACTTGCTTTTATTACATAAAGACCCTGGCAATTTGACTCAGCCTGGTTGCCAAGCATATAGTCGGACATCCTGGTCTAAAAAAATAAGTTTTCCAGAATACCCATGGCAACAAGACTGTCAGACATGACATGGTTGATTAGTTCCTGCTGGATGGGCACTACTGCCAACTCCCCATCCCAGGCTTTCACGTGGACATTTTCAATAAACTGAAAGTAACATAGATTTGTGAAGGAGCACACAAAGCACAGACTTCGATAGCCTGAGGGCACATTGATGCCGGACAGTGGGACGATTGCTGGGGCCCACAGCATTGCCTAGAACCGTGGAGGCAGTGGCACAAGTTTCGTCTGCTCCTACATCTTTTTTTCTTAACACTGCATCACATCCAATTATTGATTTTATTTTTTTTTTATGGGATCTGCATCATGGCTCTTCTGGTGATCAGTAACTATAAAAAGGAAAGGCTCTGCATCACCGATCGATAGGAAAATGTTTTTTTTTAGATAAAGTGGAAGGAACTCCAGCACACTATTCACCCCCACAAAAAGACAATTCAAAAAATCATGCAAAGATCTGTTTTATTGATCAAAAAAAGTTTTTTGTAGCAGGAAGAGGTATATATGCAATGTGTCACATTGCAGGGGTTACACAGGCAGGGGTTACACAGGCAGCAGCGGCATAGTGGTGTGCTTTAACCGACATCCGGTCCACTCTGTGGCACAGCACATATATTCCGTGCTGCATTAGGCTAAGTTCACACTTCCGTTATTTTGAATCAGTCACAATCAGTTGTGTGACTAATGCAACAGATGCGTTGCAGATAGTGGCACAACTGATGTGACAGATGCTGCAAAACAAAGATTCTTTTTTTTTTTTTTTCTTTTTTACTGTTTAACCGGCGGCTTTTTTGAGCGATCAGCTGATCGGCCGGCGCCCAGGTGATCAGCTGATCATTCACAGCCAGGCGAACAGCTGATCGTTGCCAGCCACCGGGCGAACAGCTGTCACAAAAGCCGGGCGAACAGCTGTCACAAAAGCCGGGCGATCAGCTGATCGCTCAGAAAAGCCAGCCTTTGTGAGAAATCAGCTGATAGCCCGGCGGTCGGCTTTTCTGAGCAATGAGCACTCAGAAAAGTCGGCCGCCGGGTGATCAGCTGATCGTTCACAGCCGGGCGAACAGCTGATCGTTCACAGGCGGCTGCTGGGCGAACAACTGATTGTTCAGGTCGCTGGAACTGCATTTACAGTGGATCATGGTTTGTTTTTTTTTTTTTTACTGTGCGCATGCTCACAGTAAAAAAGCGATCCGCTGCACAAAAAAGTTACAATCAGCATTGCTCCTGCCTGACGGTCAGTCAATAAATGACTGATCGTCAGCCGGCGGATGTAACGCAAGGCCATCAGACACAATCCGTCGCTAATAGAAGTCTAAGGGGGAAAAACGGATTCCTGCAAAATATTTTGCAGGATACCGTAATTCCTCAAGGCGACGGATTGTGACTGATGCAAAACACAAGTGTGAACATAGCCTGAGAGTGACTCAAGGAATACCTCACTGCATAATATACCTCTTCCTGTTTATAAAGACAATTAAAACAATTGCGTTTAAGGCTGCTTTCACACCTCCGGTTTTTGCTATGCGGCACAATCCGGCACTTTGCAAGAAAAACGCAACCGTTATTTTTTTTGCTGCTGGTTGCGTTTTTCCTGCATAGACTTTAATTAGTGCCGCATTGTGCCGCATGGCCTTGCGTTCGGTCCGGTTTTTGCCGCGTGCGGCAGATTTAGCCGTTGCGGTGGCTGGATGGAACGTTGCCTGGCACGTTTTTTTGTGCGTCAAAAAAACCCGCATCCGGCTGATGCGGCGCTTTTCTCAATACATCCCTATGGATGCCGGATGCGGCAAAAACCGCATCCGGCCGCCGCATGCAGTTTTTGCCACTACGCATGCTCAGTAGCATGCCGCAAGCGGCAAAAACCGGACGGGCCGCATGTAAAAAACTTATGCAAAGGATGCAGTGTTTTCACCGCATCCGTTGCATAGGTTTCACAGCCGGATTGAGCCGCACTGCTCAAACCGGATGTGTGAAAGCAGCCTAACAGGGTTTTCCAGTTTGCCCTGCTGACAATTTGGAAGACATAGCACTGGATATGGAATAGAGCCTAGCAGATACCCAATGCCAATAGTGATGATCTAAGAACATATTCATGAACACAAAATTATACCGTCTTCACAGCCATAACAGGGGCACGCTTGGTAACAAATCGATCATTACATAAGTAGCGACCCACACGTGATTGAAGATAATTACACATGATTTGATATAGTCCAGTCTGACGAAGGCCCAAGGGCCTAAACATTTGCTTGGAGTGGACAACTTCATATATATCACCTGCTACAAAAACATTTTTTTTTATCAATAGAACAGATCATTGTGATGATTTTTTGAATTGTCTCTTTTTGTGGGGGTGAATAGTGTGCCGGAGTTCCTTCCACTTCTGGTGATCACCATGTCGTAGAAACAGTCTCTGAAACATGCATAATAAACCTATAGATGACTGTGGAACAATCCTTATGATCAGCAGCATGGATTAATGTAACGGCCCAGTTGCATGAGGTCAGCCAAATGTTCATGGATACCCTGCAGGGGGATTACAGCTGATGGAGCAAGCCTTATGGTGCCACAATATTATGGCACAATGGCGTAGTAATAATAATAATAATAATCTTTATTTCTATAGCGCCAACATATTCCGCAGCGCTTTACAATTCAGGAGGAACATATACATATCATATACATAGACATATACAGACAAGTAACAATTATAGAGGATACAGTATTTAAAAGGAAAAATGGCAACCCTGCTCGTGAGAGCTTACAATCTACAATGAGATGGGGGGAGGGGCAAGGTACAAGTGTTTATTTAAAATGACAATCCAGCCAGCTCATGGGGGATAGATGATGGCTTCCTGGACCAGTTGGCCAGAGCCTTGAGATGCATTTGGGTGCCATGGAGTTTGACGTGGGGTTATGTTCTGAGAAGTTGTAGAGGGATTAGGTGAAATTAGTTTGGCTAGGGAGTGTGATAGGCCACCCTAAAAAGATGTGTTTTTAGGGAGCGTCTGAAGCTGATTAAGTTGTGATTTGTCCTAACTTCTTGGGGTAGAGCGTTCCAGAGGTTTGGTGCAGCTCGGAAGAAGTCTTGGATTCGGGAGTGGGAGGTTCGAATTAGTGTGGATGTTAGTCGAAAGTTTGGAGAGCGTAGAGAACGGGTGGGATGATAGACAGAGAGGAGGGTGGAGATGTAGGAGGGTGCTGCACTGTGGAGAGCTTTGTGGGTGAGAACAAGGAGTTTGAATTGGATCCTGTGATATATGGGCAGCCAGTGCAATGACTGGCACAGAGCAGAGTACAGACTTATTATGGGACTGGAAGGTTTGCTTTAGGTTACATTCACACACACAATTTTTTCCATTGTATTTTATAGTCTACATACAAGTTGGTTTATAGTTTTGGGGATTTTTTTATTCTAATGCCATTTTTTTCCATATGTTTCTCTATGGGATTTCTGAAATTTGTGTACACAACGTAAAAGCCACTTACTAGCGTCTTTGGTAGCAGGCACCATTTTATACACTCAAAAATCAGTGCTTTGCTGGGTGACTTTATATAAGATGTGACTAATCTTCACAGGTAAAGAAGAAAAAAGGTGGTACTCACCAAATAGAAATCTTCATTTATTCAGACAAAATGGGACAAGCAGAGGGGGATGCGGGGGCCATCAGACGGCAGTAGCCGTTTCGCACTCATGGGTGTTTCGTTTGGTCCAGACTCACTCTGGACCCGACAAGGTGCCCGCGAGCACGAAACGGCCGACGTCATCTGATGGCCCCCGCATCCCCCTCTGCTTGTCCCATTTTGTCTGGATAAATGAAGATTTCCATTTGGTGATTGTCACTATATTTTTTTTTTTTTTTGCTTTTGAAGATTGATTGTTTTTTGTCCCTGGAGGTGGTGTCTTTTGTCCCTGGAGGTGGTGTCTTTTGTCCCTGGAGGTGGTGTCTTTTGTCCCTGGAGGTGGTGTCTTTTGTCCCTGGAGGTGGTGTCTTTTGTCCCTGGAGGTGATGTTTTTTTGTCCCTGGAGGTGATGTTTTTTTGCCCTGGAGGTGTTGCACCGCTGTTTTTGGTCTGGTCTCCTTACTGGCTTTCTTGCTGTGCCGCATGATGTTGCGTGTATAGTGGAGTTACGTGTGTGGATTCTGGTGCCAGACATTCTCTGCTTCTTATGGACATTTGCCTAAGATGTGACTATCTAATTATAGAGTGCTCTTTTCTGATGTTTTCCTCCATGGTGGGTTTATACATAGGATCAAAATCATGCATTGCTCACAGGAGGGTTTTAACATCAGCATTTTTTTAATCCCTTAAGATTTAATGGGTGCCTGCCCTGCTTGATTCAGAGGCCGGCTGGTCCATCCTGCTTGATTTCAGAGGCCGGCTGGTCCATCCTGCTTGATTTCAGAGGCCGGCTGGTCCATCCTGCTTGATTTCAGAGGCCGGCTGGTCCATCCTGCTTGATTTCAGAGGCCGGCTGGTCCATCCTGCTTGATTTCAGAGGCCGGCTGGTCCATCCTGCTTGATTTCAGAGGCCGGCTGGTCCATCCTGCTTGATTTCAGAGGCCGGCTGGTCCATCCTGCTTGATTTCAGAGGCCGGCTGGTCCATCCTGCTTGATTTCAGAGGCCGGCTGGTCCATCCTGCTTGATTTCAGAGGCCGGCTGGTCCATCCTGCTTGATTTCAGAGGCCGGCTGGTCCATCCTGCTTGATTTCAGAGGCCGGCTGGTCCATCCTGCTTGATTTCAGAGGCCGGCTGGTCCATCCTGCTTGATTTCAGAGGCCGGCTGGTCCATCCTGCTTGATTTCAGAGGCCGGCTGGTCCATCCTGCTTGATTTCAGAGGCCGGCTGGTCCATCCTGCTTGATTTCAGAGGCCGGCTGGTCCATCCTGCTTGATTTCAGAGGCCGGCTGGTCCATCCTGCTTGATTTCAGAGGCCGGCTGGTCCATCCTGCTTGATTTCAGAGGCCGGCTGGTCCATCCTGCTTGATTTCAGAGGCCGGCTGGTCCATCCTGCTTGATTTCAGAGGCCGGCTGGTCCATCCTGCTTGATTTCAGAGGCCGGCTGGTCCATCCTGCTTGATTTCAGAGGCCGGCTGGTCCATCCTGCTTGATTTCAGAGGCCGGTTCCTGCATTACACACACGTGTATTACTTTTTCAGAGAAAAGCAGTCTAATATTGGGGGGGGGGTGAAAGGCAGGTCTCTTTTGGATTTTCTGCACCTGCTTCGTTAGACCGATGGGTCTTCCTGTACACACACGGGGCTGGACCTGAGCGGGTGGGGATACACCTCTGACTAGTCCAGTTTTTGTAACGATGGAGCCGGTCTGATTCAGAATTATGTTACCATTTCCCGCAAAAAATCTAGTAAATAATCTCTTGAGTCTTTTGTTATAATTAATCTGACCATTATGGCAGTTTCCCTATTTCTGATACCCCCCCTTTGGGCAGGTCCTACGGTTCTGCTGCAGGCCTTTGAGAGGGGGCGAATGAGCACAAGCCTTCACAGATAACGGCTCGGTGTTACCGCAAGCTCTTGCACTCATTGGCCTTCACAGGTGGGCCTGACTTTTGGTGGCATGCCCCATCTGCACCATGTGACCCTACCCTGACATTACTCGATGTAGAATATCTGTTCTTCTCGACATTGGAACATTATATGGCAATTCAGTGAAGATCACTAAAGTAATACGTCATGACTTTGGACTCTGTTTCTTCATGCAGACTTCATAATGTATGTGTAGCAAACCAGGTGACTCCATACACTGCTATATCTCCTGCTGCTGGCGTAGCCTATAATTAAGGAGCATCCTTTTCAGAAGTACATGATCATTTGACAGCAGCTGCATAAATCATAGATCCCCTCTGTATCATGCACTTTCCAGTAACTCTTGGCATTGGTGAGAAGTCTGTGGTTTTCCCTTTTATTAATAACTGAGTGCGCACACACACATATAATCCTGCTGTCAAGCTGACGTGACAGCGCCGGGAGGCAAAGTGTAGACAATGTTGTGAGCACAGCATTTACTGTGAATTAGGCCTATCGGTTGTAGAGCGTGCTCACCGCCTCCACTTTCCTCTAAGCAGGAGTTCTATGTACAAGAGGCGTTTACTGGAGACCTTCACAACCAGATGTAGGGAAGTGCTTTAGTGTACATGAAGTTGCGTACTTGATGTTACAGCACCAATATCTGTGATGTGATCTTATGAGATGGCCATCCATGGATTGACATTGATGTGCATGGAGCAGCCGCTCTTTCGAACATCCCTATACCTGATAGGAGTCAGCCCCCCCGGGTTATGTAATCACAAAAGCAGAACGGTGCTCATTAGATCACCGGTATGTTAATGCAGCATAAATTTAAGCCGCATGTTCGTTTTAGCTATTTTATTATTTTTAATCATCAGGATTATATGAGACTATTAAAAGGAATCTGTCTCTCTGGTTTTCTACCCCTGTCTGAGAGCAGCATGATGTAGGGACAGATATCCTGATTCCAGTGATGTACTGTGTTTCCACAAAAATAAGACCTGGTTTTGCATTAACTTTTTAGTCCAAAAAAATGGGCTAGGGCTAATTTCAGGGGATGTCATATTTTCTCATGAACTACAATCCACGTTTACTCTTGCACAAAAAACCCCAAAAATTTGAGGACATCTAATCCTGTCATCACATTCTGGCACATTTTCTCATCTGACCGGCTAGTCTCGTGGTGCAGAATCAGGCCTTTATTTGTGGGTACCCTGCTTTCCATGATGGAGAGTCCTGCTGAATTCTTTACCTTTTTTACCTGCTTAGACTCTTATTTTATTTTTTTTTAATGGAACTACAACTAGGGCTTATTTATAGAGTAGGGCTTATATTTTAAGCATACTGAAAATCCCAAAAATCCTACTACTTATATGTGGGGTAGGTCTTAATTGGCTGCTTGCTGTAGCTTTTCTAAAAATCGTTACATTATCTCCTTCACATCAACCAGTTCTCTAAGGCCTCTTTCACATCAGTTTTTTGCCATCGATCGCAATCCGTCGGTTTTTGAGAAAAACGGCTCCAGCGCTGGATTAGCTGTATTAGTGACGGATTGCGACGGATGGCCTCATGTTACATCAGTTTTTGCGAAAATGTTTGTCTGGCCAACAGAGCCGACATCCACCGTAACGTTTTTTTTTTTTTGTCTGCTTCGAAAAAACGGACAGCGGCGGATCTGTCTCCATTCATCGCTTGTTATAATGGAAGCCTATCAGCGCAGGATCCATCGCAATCCGTCAAATGACAGATTCCGGCGACTGATCTGTCTTTTTGTAACAGAGCATGTTCAGATGTGTAAATTCCATTCTTTGCCGTGGAAAAATGTGGTACGAGGGATCCTTTTTTAAACAAAAACTGATGTGTGAAAGAGGCCTAAATTGTTGAGCTCTGTATAACCCTGCCTACTACTGACTCATTGGTTTCTGTGTACACGGTGTATAGGCAGGAGGCTTCCGAACAGTGAAGGGGCAGAGATAAACAGAGTTCATGACTATAGATTATATGGCAGCACGTTTACTAGTCTTCTAGTGATGTGATAAAAGTGGTGTTTTTTGTTTATCGAATGTACAGCAACAGCCCAGTAAGTGATACATTGCTAGAATCGGGGTTTGTCTCTACATCATTGATTAGGTGGCAAAACAGAACAGTTTCCTTTTGTGTGGTTAAAATAGGAGTCACCTGTAATGTGTATTGCTATTCCCATCCGATTGTGGTCTCCTGTGTGACTAGCGGTTTGCAGCAGGTCGTGCGCTAGGATCCCAGGCAAACTGCTTATTTTGGGGGGAAGCCATTGCCAGACAAGCATTTCCTTTCACATCAATGACCACTTTTGTATTACAAGGCTCAAATTGCCAGATTGGAAGATGCTCCTGCAGCACTTAAGAATGTAATATTTTCCAAAAATATTCCACCACAAGCCATTTTAATAATTATTCAGAGTGCGATGGGGGCCATATCATGGATAAGAATCTAACATGCAGCAGGTGGTGACATCATTGAGACTTGTTGGCTTGCTTTTATGTAAAGCATACCTCTGTGAGTACGTGTCTCGCCAGAGGCTCAACAGTAACAGTGATGGATGCAGCCAGGAGAGGACATAGGGGGTCTGGTCTCCAAGGCTTCTGTATGACGCCACAGGAGCTTGGCAGCAGAGGCTTCCAGCCATAGTGTTACCCCCACAGCCAGGCCACCTGCTTTTCTGGCTACTTCTCACTCTGTCACGTTTCCAATTGCACTTTCAGTAGAGTTATTCTTTGACCAATATATATTTCAGTACATTTTTTTTTTTTAATTAACATGTTAGTGAAGTTACGAGTAAAGGGTGCAGATTTCTGCTACAGAACTATAGATGGTAATGGCTCAGTGGTGGCACGGCTTAAGGCTTCCTTATCTGGGCTGTGGGCCCTTGTTGTGAGCAGTGGGTGTCCAAGTTACCATATATTCATCACTTAAGGGAGTAGGTGACATTGTTACTTTCATATCATTTATTCTGTTCTTTAACCTAAAGGTGGTGTCACACACAGCGACAACGACAACAACGTCGCTGCTACGTCACCATTTTCTGTGACGTTGCAGTGACGTCCCGTCGCTGTCGCTGTGTGTGACATCCAGCAACGAGCTGGCCCCTGCTGTGAGGTCGCCGCTCGTTGCTGAATGTCCAGCTTCATTTTTTGGTCGTCGCTCTCCCGCTGTGACGCACAGATCGCTGTGTGTGACAGCGAGAGAGCGACGAAATGAAGCGTGCAGGGAGCAGGAGCCGGCATCTGGCAGCTGCGGTAAGCTGTAACCAAGGTAAACATCGGGTAACCAAGGTGGTTACCCGATATTTACCTTCGTTACCAGCCTCCGCCGCTCTCACGCTGCCAGCGCCAGCTCCTGCTCTGTGCACATGTAGCTGCAGTACACATCGGGTAATTAACCCGATGTGTACTGTAGCTAGGAGAGCAGGAAGCCAGCGCTCAGTGTGCGCGGCTCCCTGCTCTCTGCACATGTAGCTGCAGTACACATCGTGTAATTAACCCTATGTGTACTGTAGCTAGGAGAGCAGGGAGCCAGCGCTCAGTGTGCGCGGCTCCCTGCTCTCTGCACATGTTGCAGAATAGCGACGCGTCTCGTTATGATCGCTGCTTCGGCTGCTGTTTGACAGCTAAGCAGCGATCATAACAGCGACGGTCGCTGCTACGTCACAGAAAATGGTGACGTAACAGCGACGTCGTCGCTGTCGTTCAGTGTGACCCCAGCTTTAGTTAGAACCATGATAACTGCAGTTGGTCTCTGTGCGTTGTGTGAAGCTTTCATCTGTCATCACCACTGTCTTCATTGAAAGCACAGCCTTGGCTGAACCCGTCCACAAGTGTGCCCCGCTCACTCCCATCACGCCTATGGAGGCGCTCCGACTGACTGCTCCTGGTCAGGAGACACAAGTGGCTTTGTCCAGCCGTGGAGAACAATCTGTCTCACTCCACCTCTTCAGACTTGTGGCTGGTATTGTGCCAAATGACAACCGCTCCTCTAATACAGTAATTCTATCACTCTGTGATGGTAGAGTAACCACCATTTACATGTTATTTTTGTGCAGTTACAGGTCAGTCGTTGACTACATTGATACTCAGTTTGAGAATTATCTACAAGAAGAACTGAAAATCCGACGTTCCCTTTTCAACTTCCATGACTCAAGGATACACGTCTGCCTATACTTTATCACCCCAACCGGTCACTCCCTGAAGTCCCTAGATCTGGTGACCATGAAGAAGCTGGACAGTAAGGTACAATCCAAACATTAGACACCTTACATTTAGCCTTATTTCCTTATTTATTTTTAATTTCTAACTCAAGTTCTTACTTTTGCTTAACAACGTAAATATTATGTTTTAAAAAGAGGAAGCTTTCCTGAAGGCTGCAGCATCCCTGCGACAATAACTGAGACGGTGGAATGTATAGTATATGTTTTGAAATGTGGTGCTCAAAATATTTGTGGAAATGTCTGAAGTAAAATAGCTGATTCGCCCTTCACTGACGTCATTGTTTAGCTATATTTCTAGCAGATTGTTTTGTTTTTTTTATTCGATATACTTTATAGTCAAAGTTCAGATTACATGATCAAAGCCATGTTAAAGCTATATTACAGAGTTTGTAAGTAATACCCCGACTATTGGATAGGGTCTAAAAACTGATCAACAATGGTGTGACCCATGTATATAAAAATTCGGGCTCTGTGGTGCCCATTCTGAATGTGGAGGGGTCGAGCATACATATCTGGCTGACCGGAATGCCAAGTACAGTGTGTGGCTATCTCCTGCAGTGCCATAGGCACCGACGTGTGTGCTTAGGGAGATGTAAACACATCTTCCCAGGAATCCTAATGCTTCATCTCCCATAGAACTGTGTATGTATGTATGTATGTATGTGTGTGTGTGTGTGTGTGTGTGTGTGTGTGTGTGTGTGTGTGTGTGTGTGTGTGTAATAAATAAATAAATAAATAAATATATAGATAGATATATATATATATATATATATATATATATATATATATATATATATATATATATATATATATATATATATATATATAATATTATTTATATTTTATCTCCATTGGTGTGTGGGTGAAATGACAGAGAAATGCTGATGTGAGAACTGATCCCATTGTTCTGTTCCTAGACTCAAGTTCAGAAAATATGTAGAATGTAGTTCCTCTGTATCCCACTGTAGACACCAGACCGGGGGACCACTTTGTCACCAGTTGTGTCTGTAACCACCAGTGTTTGCCTGGGCTGTGTTCACATATTAATGTAATCAGTTTTCTCCCAATCTCTCATGCACAAATGGACACTGGACAAGCATGCTTTTCTGAAATAGGGTAGTGGGGATAATCTGCTGCCAGAAACCACCAAAATTGGCTTATCTCCCTGGAAAAGAAAGGATCAGGCATGTTAGAAGCGGGGGAACCCCGTATACTCTAAATGGTTAACTGCGCTCAGCGGACGTTCAGCTAATGTGCATGGGCAGTATAAGAGCAGGATAAATTGGTTACAAGGCCATATACTATAGACCCCGTATGCTCTAAATGGTTAACCGCGATCAGCGGACGTTCAGCTAATGTGCATGCGCAGTATAAGAGCAGGATAACTTGGTTACAAGGCCATATACTATAGACCCCGTATACTCTAAATGGTTAACTGCGCTCAGCGGACGTTCAGCTAATGTGCATGGGCAGTATAAGAGCAGGATAAATTGGTTACAAGGCCATATACTATAGACCCCGTATGCTCTAAATGGTTAACCGCGATCAGCGGACGTTCAGCTAATGTGCATGGGCAGTATAAGAGCAGGATAACTTGGTTACAAGGCCATATACTATAGACCCCGTATGCTCTAAATGGTTAACCGCGATCAGCGGACGTTCAGCTAATGTGCATGCGCAGTATAAGAGCAGGATAACTTGGTTACAAGGCCATATACTATAGCCATTATTAATAACTGAAGATTGATAAATGTTTCTTCTTAATGTTTGGACTAAGTGTCAATGCTGCTGTGAATGGCTAGTGAATGTTCCTCGTGACCACCCACACCTCACTTCTGATGTTGCATTTGGAAGTTAAAAAGACATTATTAGCTCGTTAATAGATAATGTTTCATTAGTTCAATGTCCCATAATGTTGGACAGAAGTCATTGCAACCTAAGGCTTTAAAGTGGATCGGTCACTGTTTTTCACAACTCCACCTGCATTAGTAAGTAAATATCTTATCCCTGATGAGACTGAACAGCTTGTAAGGAACAGTGGGGAGGGACACTGAGGAGCTGTCAGTCACGCTGGGTTGAGACAGAGAAACTTTCGTCAAGTATTCTAAGCCATTCTTGCTTGGATTTGAAAGGTTAGTACACTAGCCTCATTAGGTTTAATCATTTATGTAGTTTGTATTGTGAAATCTGCTGACAGATCCACTTTAGACCAGTTTTTTGTTTCTTTTTTTAAAGATAGTTATTTATTCTTCTGTGACTATAGAAAAAGAACTTAAATGGAACACCATTTCCCTGAGGTTCTGCTACAGTGGAACCTTGGTTTAAGAGTAACTTGGTTTGAGAGCGTTTTGCAAGACAAGCAAAGCTTTTTTCAAATGTGTAACTTGGTTTAAGAGCAATGCTTTACAAGAAGAGCAAATCCTTACCGTGCACACTTCCGGTTCTGGCCTTTCACCGCGCTCTGACATGCACTGGAGGTAACTTTCTGTACATATGTGCTGTATAACATTGTACAGTACAGTATATACTATATAGCATGTCTATCAATTTGCATTTGTGGATACAGTATTTGATAACCAGTACAGCACATTGCTTGCACTGTACCTCTCTCACACAATTCTATTGTAAGCTAAAGTGCAAAGTAATTTGTTTTGTTTTTACTGTACAGTATTTTGTATTAGTGTACAGTAATTTTATATTATAGTCCTTTTTTTATTACTGTAATTTTGTATAAATACAGTAAATATTTTTGGGTTGTGGAACAAATTGTCTGTCTCAATTATATCCTACGGGAAAATGTGCTTGTTATAAGAGTAACTCTGTTTAAGAGCGCACTCCCGGAACCAATTATGCTCGGAATCCAAGGTTTCACTGTACTTAGAAACCTCATAAGGTATGTCAGGTAAAGATGATCTTTCACCAAATTTTTCATGTTCAACACACATTATAATAGTGGCTCCAGAATGGAATAAAAACTTTAGTTTTTTTTTTTATTTTGCTTCTCCAAGTCTTGTTTCTCTCGCACCCATTCAAGTCTATGGTGCGAGAGAAAAATCGCACTGCACTCGCAGTACACCAGTGTACCGCGAGTGCAGGGCGAGAATGGCAAAAGCCAGCTACGGAGGAGAGAGGGAGATAAATTCCTCTCCTCCGCAGCGCCTGCCGGCCCCTCCTCAGTGCCGGCCCGCCCTCCGCAGCTGAGGGACCTCAGTTGCAGGGACACTCGCAGGTACGCTCCTGCTATGTTGCCAGCGTGAGCAGAGTTTCATGCGAGGATCGCAGTAGTCCCCGTGTGGCCCCGGCCTTAGTTTAATAATCCATCAGAAAACCGTGCATATAGAAAAAGAAGAAACGTCAGTTTTTCACTTGTTTCTGCTTGAAGAAAACCCTCCAAGCTTGAGCACTCAAAGGACCAGAAAAAAACACCACATACACAAAACATCCTCAATTGCACAAGAAAAAAAAGTTGTTTTTTTTGTTTTTTTTAAAGTGGCTTCTGAATGTTGATTAATTCAGCCACAAAGATCATTGGCGCACCACAGAAACTTCTATCTACTGATTAGTGTGGGAGGCACCCTGGTTTTAGAGGAGGAAAATAGGAAAATAAAACTTTAAGCAAAAAAATGTGGTCATGAGACACTTATGGGGCGAGGATCTGCTGCTGACACTGTTATGGGGGTAATGTCCCCAAATTCTCTACTAAGGTACCCCATCCTGGTAATGATCCTCTTGCCTTGTATATGATCCTGCTATAAACCCCCATCCTGCTCATATACCAGCATCCTGCTCATATACCAGCATCCTGCTCATATTCCCCATCCTGTTCATATACCCCCATCCTATTGATATACCCCCCATCCATCCTGCTCATATACCCCCATCCTATTGATATACCCCCATCCTATTGATATACCCCCCATCCATCCTGCTCATATTCCCCCATCCATCCTGTTCATTTACCCCCATCCTGTTCATATAACCCCATCCTGTTCATATACCCCCATCCTGTTCATATACCCCCATCCTGTTCATATACCCCCATCCTGTTCATATACCCCCCATCCATCCTGCTCATATACTCCCATCCTGCTATATGTTCCCATCGTGCTCATATACCATCCTGGTATATGGCCTGTATCCTATAGCACAGAGAAAAAAAAATAAACGTTTATACTTTTCCTCATTCCCTGCAGCACCGATCATCTTAATCTCTGCGCCACTGACCTGTGTGTGTGGAGCCATTCCCCTGCAGCATCGCAATGTCTTCCTGTCTGTGCCAATCAGCTGATCAGCACAGATCAGCTGACCGGCACAGACAGGAAGACATCGTGTGCTGCAGGGGGACGGCTCCACACACTGGGACGGGTGAGTACACTGATTCACTGCACCCCGCGCTGATGATGGTGATGATGACGACGACGTTGTCGCGCGGGGCAGTGAATACAGCCGCACATGATCACTCCAGGCTGTAATTGCCAGGGGTGATCATGCGGACCGGCTCTTTACTATGCGTGCGTCCCCGCTCTTCCTCCCGCCCACCTGTCAGCGCCGACTTGAGAAATGGGCGGGAGGATGGGCGTGCATGTGTAATGAGTGGGCCCACGTGGTCACAGCAGGCTGCTACAGCCTGCTCGTGCCCCCGATGACCCGCTCCACCGCAGCACCCTCATTCCCGGGCGCAGCCCTATAGTCAGACCATAAGACGCACCCCCAACTTTCCCCCAACATTTGGGGGGAAAAAAGTGCGTCTTATGGTCCAAAAAATACGGTATAGGCACAAGCTCACCATTACTCAGAGCAGCTTGCAGTCAATAGCTCACTATTATAGGACATAGACAATGGATTAACTGTTGGTCAAACCTGCTGATTTGTGCGGGATTGGCTGTCCATCCAGCCTGTATCGGAAACTGTCCAGGGGAAAAACAATTTGAGCATGTTGAATTTTGCGGTCAATGGTTTTGTCCGAGGTGTCTGGTTGTGATCTGGGCCAATTTGTGTTCAGAGCCACAAACATATTGGGGTGAGGAGGTGGCTAGTGGAAGCATGCATAAGATAAACAGAGAGCTTGTCTTGTGGAAGAAAGAATGATGCATTGTTGCTTTATTTAGCAGCTGGCAGGGGGTGGATTCCTCTTGTCCCCTTATAAACCACTCCTTATTACACATGAATGCCCCCCCTCCTGTGCTGATGGGAGCGCTGCAATTATTACTGTGGGGACAATGGAACACTAGCAGCGTTGGTTCATAATTTAATACTCTACAATAAATTAACCCCAGATAACATTGTAGGAAGCTATATTAGGATTAAGCAAATCTAAATTACACATGAATGACATTGTGATAAACCGTATAATATTGATGCACACAAATCCATTAAGTAACTATAGAAAATCACCACTGCAAACCACTATTATCAGCCACTGCCACGTAATAGCTGCAGGTATTCAGAGAATAGAGCAAATTTCTCCCACTTACAAAACTTTATCCAAGGATGCACTAAGCCTTGTATACTCAAAGAGCTGCAAGCAATACAAAGGTTCAGCAGGACGAAAAGAAGCTAGCTGCTTTCTACCTAAAAACCGCGCCACACCTGTG
The DNA here is from genome assembly GCF_048569485.1 of Anomaloglossus baeobatrachus. NCBI lineage: Eukaryota > Metazoa > Chordata > Amphibia > Anura > Aromobatidae > Anomaloglossus > Anomaloglossus baeobatrachus. The sequence goes on from NC_134356.1 coordinate 167,431,113, forward strand.
CTCTGGTGTGTGTGGGACTGCAACTAAGGGGTACTTTGCACACTACGACATTGCAAGCCGATGCTTGCGAAGCCGAGCGCGATAGTCCCCGCCCCCGTCGCAGCAGCGATATCTTGTGATCGCTGCCGTAGCGAACATTATCGCTACGGCAGCTTCACATGCACTCACCTGCCCTGCCCTGCGACGTCGCTCTGGCCGGCAAACCGCTTTGTGCGGCGTCACAGCGACGTCACACGGCAGGCGGCCAATAGAAGCGGAGGGGTGGAGATGAGCGGGACGTAAACATCCCGCCCACCTCCTTCCTTCCACATAGCCGGCGTGAGCCGCGGTGACGCAGGTAAGCTGATGTTCCTCGCTCCTGCGGCTTCTCACACAGCGATGTGTGCAGCCGCAGGGGAACGAGGAACAACATCGTACGGTCGCTGCCGTCCAATTATGAAAATGTCGGACACTACACCGATGAGACGATAACGACGCTTTTGCGCTCGTTAATCGTATCAAAAACACTTTACACACTACGATATCGACAGCGATGCCGGATGTGCGTCACTTTCGATTTGACCCCACCGACATCGCAGCTGTGGTGTCGTAGTGTGCAAAGTACCCCTAAGCCTCAAGCCCTTCAACAAGTAGGCCCCCTTTTCTAAGACCATGTAAGAGGGTGCCCAGGTGTGTACATATATATATATATATATATATATATATATATATATATATATATATATATATATATATATATATATATATATATATATATATATATATATATATATATATATATATATATATATATATATATATATATATATATATATATATATATATATATATATATATATATAATTACATATCTATACATATCGTGGTAATGATCTCTGAAAGGTGTTAAGTGATTGGGGGGAAAAAGGAATCCTCCAGTTTGTTCTATATCACCAGTGCGCCTGTTGGCTTCTAGATTTTAGCTTCATGTATCATTTTTTTGAAACCTTTTCATTATAAGTTGTTTCTGCTCATCCTTGATAACCTCTCGCAATCGTCCTGAACTCTTGTGTTAGAATGTGAAGATATTGTCTGTCTAATCACATCACATTGTCTGCACATGACTAACCCATTGCAGTACAGACCCATCCGCTAGGCCAGCAGCTGATATTTAATAAGCCTCGAATTTTTTCTTTTTTTTTCTTTCTTTTAATCTTTGTGCGGGCAAACATTTAAAGGGGTTTTTGGGAACTACTGCTGACGGTAAGATGCGGAAATACCTGAAATCTAAAGAGTATAAAAAACACAAACACATTCCCTCATTACCAATTTATTAACCCCGACAAACCCTCCATGTCCGGCGTACTCCACGGACCTCCAGCGTCGCTTCCAGCATGAAGGTGACAGGAGCTGCAGAAGACACCGCCGCTCCGGTCACCTCCAAGCAGCAACTGAGGTGAGTAGCGCGATCTGCTGAGCTGTCACTGAGGTTACCCGCTGTCACTGGATCCAGCGGTGACAGCGGGTAACCTCAGTGACACCTCAGCTGCTGATCGCGCTACTCACCTCAGTTGCTGCTTGGAAGTGACCGGAGCGGCGGTGTCTTCTGCAGCTCCTGTCACCTTCATGCTGGAAGCGACGCTGGAGGTCCGTGGAGTACGCCGGACATGGAGGGTTTGTCGGGGTTTGTCGGGGTTAATAAATTGGTAATGAGGGAATGTGTTTGTGTTTTTTATTTCCAATAAAGGATTTTTTCATGTGTGTGTGTTTATTTACTGTAACTTACAGATTAATCATGGAGGGTGTCTCATAGACGCCTGACATGATTAATCTAGGACTTATTGGCAGCTATGGGCTGCCAATAACTCCTTATTACCCCGATTTTGCCAACGCACCAGGGTAAATCGGGAAGAGCCGGGTACAGTCCCAGAACTGTCGCATATAATGTATGCGGCAATTCTGGGCGGCTGTTGGCTGATATTGTTAGGGTGGGGGGCTCCCCATAACTGAGAATACCAGCCTTCAGCCGTATGGCTTTATCTGGCTGGTATTAAAATTGGGGGGGACCGCACGCCATTTTTTTAAATTTATTTATTTATTTCACTGCACAGTATAGACCCGCCCACCGGCTGCTGTGATTGGGTGCAGTGAGACACCTGTCACTCAGCGTGGGGGCGTGTCTCACTGCAACCAATCATAGGCGCCTGTGGGCGGGGAAAGCAGGGAATACGAGATTCTTTAATGAGCGGCCGGCTTTTTCAAAATAGTAAAAGCCGCCGGAGCAGTGAGAAAGCTGTGCAGCGCCGCACCGGGGGAACGGTGAGTATGAGAGAGGGGTGGAAACTGACCGACAGACTGTGAGAGAGGGACAGAGATAGTGACGGACCGACAGAGAGAGAATAGAGACCGAGAGGGAGAGACCGACTGACAGGGAATAGTGATTGACAGACATTGGGAGACATCGCTTGTTTCCAGTGTTTTAGGAAACATGCGAGAAATGTATTTAGAAAATCGGATGTCACTAGGATGGTGTGAATGCCGTCCCGTGACATCCGATTTTTTACACGCTCCCATAGACTTGCATTGCAGAAACTCGCAGTAGAAACTCGCAAAAAAGCACCATTTTTTTTCTCGGTCCGATTTGGACTGAGAAAAAAATCGCAGATGAGAGCTGAATCATTCACTAACATGTGTCCGATTCCAATGCGAGATTTTCTCGCATTGCTCTACTGCGAGAAACTCGCAAGTGAGAAGCAGCCCTAAGACTTAAATAAAAAAAAAAAGGTATTTTCCCATCCTTGGGCTGCACACACGTATTTTGGACCATGATGAACCTAGTCGCATGTATCCTGACCCAAACTCTACATCTTCATAGGCATATGAGACTTGCGTTTTGGTCAGAAGATCTGAGGCAAGTCCGTGCTAAAAAAAATAAAACCGAGATATGTGAATCCAGTCTTGGGATATGAGATGGTAAGCTCTTCAGGCCTCCTTTCAATGTGCAGAAAAGTCTTAAGTATGACTCACCTATATATTGAATTGAGGGACAGAGAGAATAACGTTTCAACCAGTTAGGTCTTGTTCACAAAGTTGCTAGAAAAGTATACAATGTGTTCAAAAAGGATATACACAATATTTACAGGACTTTTACAAAATTACCTATACATAAAACAAACATTCAATATTGATTCAGCTGGTAAGGGAGAAGAAATTCAACAGTATATTATACTGAGCCCAGTCCACAGAAAATGGGTTTAGAATTATGAGAAAATGAAAAAATATCCTGTAGACAGAGAGAGATAGATATATCTATATGTGTGTGTGTATATGTGTATATATATATATATATATATATATATATATTTTTTATTTTTTTTTGTAAACTAGCATTGGATATTCCAGTGACTTAAAGGAGAAGTATTATCTCCCAAATTCAACATGCTATAAACAATGGGGATGCAGTGTGATCCAGGCTGTCCTCTTTGTGTGCATATAGATACATTGTGAAATTAGCATTTTTTTGTACAAATATATGGATTCAAAAGGACAAATCATTATGTACAATATGCACACAATAGTTACCGTATTTTTCGGACTATAAGACGCACCCTGGTTTTAGAGGAGGAAAATGAAACTTTAAGCAAAAAAATGTGGTCATGACACACTGTTATGGGGCGAGGATCTGCTGCTGACACTGTTATGAGGGTAATGTCCCCAAATTCTCTACTAAGGTGCCCCATCCTGGTAATGATCCTCCTGCCTTGTATATGATCCTGCTCATATACCCCCATCCTGCTCATATACCCCTATCCTGCTCATATACCAGCATCCTGTTCATATACCCCCATCCTGTTCATATACCCCCCATCCATCCTGCTCATATTCCCCCATCCATCCTGCTCATATACTTCCATCCTGTTCATATGCCCCCCATCCATCCTGCTCATATATTCCCATCCTGTCTATATACCCCCATCCTGTCCATATACCCCCATCCTGTTCATATACCCCCCATCCATCCTGCTCATATACTCCCATCCTGCTATATGCCCCCATCGTGCTCATATACCAGCCTGGTATATGGCCTGTATCCTATAGCACAGAGAAAAAAAAATAAACGTTTATACTCACCTTTTCCTCACTCCCTCAGCACCGATCATCTTCCCCTCTGCGCCGCTGACCTGTGTGTGTGGAGCCGTCCCCCTGCAGCATTGCGATGTCTTCCTGTCTGTGCCGATCAGCTGATCAGCACAGACAGGAAGACATCGTGTGCAGCAGGGGGACGGCTCCACACACGGGGATGGGTGAGTGTACTGATTCATTGCTCCCCGCGCTGATGATGACGCGCGGGGAGCAGTGAATACAGCCGCACATGATCACTCCAGGCTGTAATTGCCAGGGGTGATCATGCGGGCCAGCTATTTACTATGCGCGCGTCCCCGCTCGTCCTCCCGCCCACCTGTCAGTGCCGGCTTCTGCACTGAGAGATGGGCGGGAGGATGGGCGTGCATATGTAATGAGCGGGCCCACGTGGTCACAGCAGGCTGCTACAGCCTGCTCGTGCCCCCGAAGACCCGCTCCACCGCAGCATCCTCATTCCCGGCCGCAGCCCTATAGTCAGACCATAAGACGCACCCCCAACTTTCCCCCAACATTTGGGGGGGAAAGTGCGTCTTATGGTCCGAAAAATACGGTAACTATTGATAATACAGAGTCAGAGACCGACATGCTGACCACATACAGGCACATTGTTCAAGCATTGAATGTAAAACTGCTATTATGGTTAGGTTTATGGCAGGACCATGCCATAGAATAATATAGTAAAATAGGTTTTATAAAGAGATCTGTTGGAGTACCATTCTAATCTGTAAGAATCTTGCTATCAAGGAAAGCTATTTCAATGTTATGTTTAAGGGAGAAGGTTAATTTTGATCTTACAGAATTAATTTGGAAGAACTTCGCTAGATTGCACAGACTGCTTTCCCAAATGAAAAAAACAAATGAAATCAATATACCGATGTCAGTAGATGGTGTGGCCTAGGTTGATGTAAACATACAACTATTCAAAGGTGTTCAAATAGAGGTTAGCATAAGATGGTGCTACATTAGCCCCCATTGCGGTTCCACATGTCTGCACATAAGTCGTCCCCGAATAAAAAAAAAAAAACACATTTCTTTCAACACCATATTCAATAATTCCAAACACAATTGTATCGAATTCCGAACCATGTTAGATTGATTTAGCGTTCCTGATACTGCCTCTAGTCCCTTTTCATGGGTGATGGAGATGTATAAACCGCTCACATCCACGGTGATTAACAAGCTTTCCATTAGAACAGTATGTAGCTCATGTACTTAGATTAAAAAAAAAAAAAAACTCCAGTAGCTAATACTGTATATATGACCACGTCCTTTTGGTGAAGAGAGTTGAGATATTTTTTTTTTTCTAGATAAATTGATAAAGGCGATAACGTGGAATTAGTTGCGGCAACTGTTGGGTGGGCCGGTGGTGGGTTTTGTAAAGACTTGTGGATCTTGGGCAAAACAGTGCTGTATCGGGGTGAGGATTTGTCAAAAAGTCAGTTTTCTTGTCTTAAGTATTATTCTGCAGGTAGGTTGTCAGTGATCAGTATCTTTTCTTGAATGGTAGGAGTAGGGTCTCTCAATATCTTTTTATATGTGGTGCAATCGGATAACTGTCACTGTACCTCATTTAGATACTGTGTTCGGTTGCTGACGACTGTCACCCCACCTTTGACAGCCGGTTTAACTCTGATGTCCATATTCTCTTTTATAGAATTCAAAGTCTGTTTTTCTCCAGTTGAAAAATTGTGTGGGGAAAAAAGCAAACAAAATAATTTGCTGTTAATGTATACGTGACCCAATATCCCACTCTAGTAGGTTTGAGTGTCAAGTAGCGTGGTACGTACAAGGTGGTGTGAATGTACTAGTATTACGTAGGCCCAACTTCTCAATAGAGATAAATGGCTGGGAGTTTCCACCAATTGTGGTAACTCATAACTCAATGCCCCTTGTGAAAAAGAGGAAAGTGAGTTTAGTCTAATGTTCCTATAGAAATGCTGTAAGTCTTCCGCTAATTGGAAAGAATCCGAATGATGGGTAGGGCAGAAAGACAGTCCTTTGTTGAAAACAGTTCTTTCGGAGACAAAGTGTAATCGGTAATATTAACTGCTAGATTAGAAACCTTACTTATGACCGGGTTGTCATTTTGTCTGGTGGCTCGGTGTTAAGACCTCCTAGTACGTGGTTTCCCTTGCAACCTTTGAGGGGAAAAAAAACGAGCATTAGCCTTGTCCTGTACTGGCATCACTTCCTGAAGGAGTCTTGTCGATGTCCACCAGATTTGTGACAATATGATTTTGCATGGCTCATTCCATCGGTGGACTCTATTTCAGTATGTATCTCTCTGAAATTTGCCATTTTTTTTTCTCCTGTAGAGTTTTCTGATGTTCTTCTAGGATGGTGTCCGTACAAGTTTTTAGGTTGCTCAATTCAGTGGAGGTCAGACTAGTTGCCAACTGAAATGTTATGGCGTTAATGTTTTCTTTGATCTTTAACTGCTTGTTGTAAATGATCAACTGTAAGTATAATAGTATCCAACAAGCACTTATTTTTTATTATTATTTATTATTATAGCACCATCAATTACATGGCGCTTTACATGTGAAAGGGGTGTACATAATAGGGACAAGTACAATAATTATAAACAATACAAGACACAGGTACAGGAGGATTGAGGTCCCTGCCTGCGAGGGCTCACAGTCTACCAGGGATAGGTGAGGATACAGTAGGTGAGGGTAGAGTTGATAGAGCAACGCACAATCAGACTGAGGGTTACGGCAGGCTGTAGGCTTGTCGGAAGAGGTGGGTCTTCAGGTTCCTTTTGAAGCATGTCAAGGTAGGCGAGAGTCTGGTGTGTTGAGGCAGAGCATTCCAGAGTATGGGGGAGGCACGGGAGAAATCTTGGATGCGATGGTGGGAAGAGGAGATGAGGGGAGTACAGAAGGAGGTCTTGTGAGGATCGAAGGTTACGTGCAAGTAAGTACTGGGAGACTAGGTCAGAGATGTAGGGACTTATTTAAGATCTTATGAAACGCGTTGCAGTATTTTTCGTTCTCAGCGCACAGTTTTGGGCACAGATGACATCTCGAGACTTTTGGTATCCCCTTCTGTCGGTGATACTCTGCCAAAGTTATGCAATGCAAATTGTATATCAGTTTTCGTTGTTCCTTCTCCAAATCTCTTGTTCTCAATTTCCTTGTGGGAACCCATTAGCATTCAGAGGATGCAGTTACAAGGGATAATATACTGTTGCTTGCGTCTTCATCATATGCAGAAGTGTCAGTCAAAATCAGTATATTTGGTGCTAGTTAGCAACTTTGTAACCTAACTTGTCGAAGCCTTATTCTATCTGTCGCCTAATTCACTATATATGTGATTCATGCTTACCGTTAAAGACTTCTTTCTGCATTGTGAAATAAGAGTGTGCAGTGATTCTCAGTGGGCTACTATAGAGGTTATCTACAACCTGCTAACTGGCACCCCGACTTTATATACTGTGTGCATGACAAATACTGCCGTTTAAGCTCTTAAAGCCTGACAGCTCAGACTGAACAGTTAGCACTGTGACTTTGCAGTGCTGGGGTCCTCTGTTCAAATCCCACCAAGGATAACATGGGAAAGGAGTTTATATGTTCTCCCCGTGTTTGTGTGGGTTTCCTCCAGGTCCTCTGGTTTCCTCCCACTCCTATTGATAGGGAATTTAGATTGTGAGCCCCAATGGAGATGATGATGATGATGTTTGTAAAGGGTTGTGCAATATTTTCTATACATCGTATAGAACAAACTTTGTGGCATTGTTTCAAAATATCTTCAAAAAACTATTAACAATCCTATTTGTTTTCCAGGTTAATATAATTCCGATAATCGCTAAAGCAGACACCATTTCCAAAAGTGAGCTCCACAAGTTCAAGATGAAAATCATGAGCGAGTTGGTCAGCAATGGAGTCCAGATCTACCAGTTTCCAACCGATGATGATGCTGTTGCAGAGATTAACTCTGTGATGAACGTAAGTAATCATATTGAGAAAAACAGCCCGTAGGTGAACAGTGCATGTGTCATAATAGCATATGTCTTAATACTGGGATTTCATGTCCACCAAGTGACATTTTTATTTTACAGATCTGCATCCCCCAATAATGCAGAGTTTTCTCGTGATCTTAAAAGGTTTTGCATTTACACCTCTGAGGTGACCTTTCTTGTACAATGTGTATGAAGTTACAGGGAGTCTCTGGGCTCAACTTAAATTTGTGCAGTACCTCCTATTTTTCTGCAGATTGGCGAATCCTTATAGCGTGCAACATGCACACAATCAGGAGTCTACTCAATTGTCAATTCTAGTGGTCACTGAATAGCTGAAATGCAATTTACATATTGGTGATCACATACCAATTTGCAATTGTTACCGGCTTCCCTCAATGTTCTCACCCCCACACTACCCTATTTCCACCTCTCATCTCGTCCGTTCCCGCCCCCTCCCGTCCCATCGCCTTCCCTATCAATCTGTGTGCATAAACCTTTTTTTTTTTGCATGGGATGGAACAAAAGTGCCATTGCTATTTTTATAGGGCATTAATTATTTCTAGTGAGGGCACTTACAGGTTTAGGGGCAGAATACTTTGCCCTTGGCGGAACTGGCATTTCAGCTAGGTCACTGGCCACTATGGCCAGTAAAATTTTTTACAGGCTTATTCATTGTTTAATCATATATTTAAAGGGACCCTGTCACCAGATTTGGTGACTATAAGCTGTGGCCACCACCAGCTCATAGTTATATTGGTTGATAAAGACCTAGGTCTATCTAGCACAAACTTCCTCTAACAATTGCACATTTTGTCACTAAATAATGTGTAACCGACAATGTTGTGTGTACTGAGGAAATCATCCAGCCCTTTTTTAAAAATTGTTTTATTACACTTTTATTATCCTCACCCAGGGGGCGGTCCGATGGGTGTCGCTGCTCTCCAGTCCGGTGCATCCTCTCTGTGGCAATCGCAGTCCTACTTCTGAGGCCCGTGAGCATGACTAATCCTATGTCATCCACACAGGCCAGTATTGCGGTCCTGCACAGGCACACTTTGATCTGCCCTGGTCATCAATACTGGGCTGGATAGGAGGACTGAGATCACAACAGAGAGGAGGTGCTGGACCGGAGAGCAGCGATACCCATTGGACCAGACCGCCCCTTAGCTGCCTATTATAAAAGTGTGTTTTTTGTTTTAGAACTGCCTGGGCTTTTATATACAGTATTCTAGAATGCTGTATATAAGGATTTACTGGTGGTGGCTTCAGCTTATAGTTGCCAAATCTGGTGACAGATTCCCTTTTAAAATATGGAAATTCCTAGCAGAGCTAATTTCTGGGAGATTTAGTTGCTGCATGCACCTTTAGAAGTTGAGGGTTCAAATTCTAGGATGGAAATGCCTTAGATTCTATTAGAAAGATCATGATGACAACAGATCCTTGATTTTTCTCAGGCTTTGCATTATCAGATTTGTGTTCAGTGCCTCGAATGCAAAAATATCTTCTCCATACATGATAGTTATTTGTATATATGTGGGGACCCATACGAGGTCTCTGACTTGCTGAATAGAAGTCTGAAGCTTTACAAATGCCAGATAATGCTCCACAATTCCGCTGTATACCCCTTCTTGTAAGGCGCATGTCATCCTTGGAGTATCATAGACCCTCTTACATTTCTTTTGCAGCTCTCTATTGCCCTCTAGTGGTAATGTTTCTGCAAGTCTTAGTTGGAATAAAAGGAAAGTTTTTACGAAATGTCACTTAAATTTCTGGTGTAATGTTTGCAGACATTACCTCCTGATTTAGGAAATCTACATTATAAATGCAATTATATTGGCCCATCTCCAATTATGTTAAAATGTAGAATCCAAGGTGATCATCTGCTTCTGATAGTCACCACTTATCTAGAGCCCCATATTGTGAGCATGTAATGATGGGCACTCAGTGTCAGTACTATGAAGCGCTGTCTGTACGTGGGTAATTTCTACACCGTTTATTGTGCTGCTGCTATTTTTTCAGAATAGCAGTTTTTGTGGTTTCTAATGTCACTTGCTGTGGTAGTTTACAGCTCCCTCAGGGAGGCTAATGTTCCTCTGTTCTTAGGCTCATCTTCCATTTGCAGTAGTAGGGAGCACAGAGGAGGTAAAAGTTGGGAACAAGCTCGTGAGAGCCAGACAGTACCCATGGGGCGTTGTCCAAGGTATGTAACCAGTAATGTTTTCTCAGTCTGTTACGGTAATTGTTTCATTGTTAAAGGGCCTGTTCGACCTTAACGAATATGACGATATCTTGTTGTTCGATAACTTAACTCCTGAGTCTCAAAATTATTATTATTTATTATTATAGCGCCATCAATTCCATGGCGCTTTACATGTGAAAGGGGTATACATAACAGTCTACAAGGGATAGGTGAGGATACAGTAGGTGAGGGGGTTGAGTGAGGAGGAGGAAAGACAATGATTTCTGTTTTGTCCATGTTCAATTTTAAGAATCGAGCAGAGAAAAAGGATGAAATAGCAGACAGACATTGTGGGATTCTGGTTATTAGGGAGGTGATGTCAGGTCCAGAGAGGTAGATCTGTGTATCATCAGCATAGAGATGATACTGAAAGCCGTGGGACTCTGAGCTGTCCCAGGCCGAAGGTGTAAATGGAGAACAGCAGGGACCCAAGAACTGAACCTTCGGGAACACCGACAGATAGGTGGCGAGATGAGGAAGTGGTGTGAGAGTTGGAGACTCTGAAAGTTCGGTTGGTTAAGTATGAGGAGATCCAAGATAGTGCCAAGTCTGTGATGCCCAGAGACGAGAGAATTTGTAGTAGAAGGGAGTGGTCCACTGTGTCAAAGGCAGAGAGGAGGAGGACCGAGTAGTGTCTCTTGGATTTTGCGGTTAGTATGTCGTTAGTGACTTTGGTTAGGGCAGTTTCGGTGGAATGATTAGGTCGGAAGCCATATTGTAACCAGTCAAAGAGGGAGCAGGAAGAGGGGTATGAAGGTTCAGCAGTCAGGTGATGGCTACAAAGGGCTGTCACCGAAGCCATGTCTCATTGCATCTCGTTACAGGGCTTAGTGAGTAGGGTACCATAGTACGAGTTCCTTCCTGTTACTTTGTGTGTTCCACAATTTTTATTTTTCTTATACTTAAAGGTTTGGGGGGGGGGGGTCACATAATGGATCGGCCTCATTTGTTGTGGATCATTAGAAGTGCTCACTCACCATGCCATCAGACAAAATATCAGCTCAAACTCAGACCAATGTTAGCCTATGGGGCCTATTCAGGTCAGATTTTTTTCCTTGGTCTGAAGTAAATTTGCAGCATCTCCCAATTTGATCTGCTATTTTGATTGCAATCGGCAGTGCAAGTGAGTGAGTGCTTGGAAGTTCTCAGACTGCCGTGGGTGACATATGAGTGCAGTCCAATTTCTGCACACTGACGCAATGGAAAAGATGGAGACATTTTGTCCTTCACCTCCTCAGTGTGCTATGGTTCTCTCATCTCTTTTCATTGGTGTACGTCACTTCAAAGTAGAGGTATTCACATTTTCTTCCTCTGGAGCGCGCTATGTGAAATCTCTGCTTACAAGACAACAGGGCGTTTCTTCTCCAAGGTACTGCCATCCACAGCTTGTTAGCTGGTTTAGAAGTCTCAGGTTTAACTCCACTTTTTTGATCCTCTTTGCACAGACTAAAGTTTTCTAGCCTAATACAAGCTGCAGCTTCTCTGATATATTTCACAGCTTCTTAACCTTCACCAAAAAGAGAAGTAATTGTTAGAAAAATAAAAAATCTCTCTTCCTTTTGATATATAGTTGAAAATGAGAGCCACTGTGACTTTGTAAAACTGAGAGAAATGCTGATCCGGGTGAACATGGAGGATCTCCGAGAACAGACACACACTCGCCACTATGAGCTGTACCGACGCTGCAAGCTAGAAGAGATGGGATTTAAGGACACGGACCCTGACAGCCAGCCATTCAGGTTGGTATGAGGGAAATCACAAGTAGTGGACGGTTTAGAATAGAATATATAGTCAGAGTATCTCTGACAAAGATTAAAGTGGCCATTTTGTTTTTATATTCCTGTTTCTCCCATAAGTATGCCGTATCTTTACCAAGGGGGCATCGGTAACAATGCAGAGCAGCGCAAGTAAAAAAGCCCATATCTCTGGAACCATATGGCAGATTTCCATAACAGAAAAACCTAAATATTTGAGGGGTTAGCAAGAATAAAATAAACCCGATCTGGCCACTTTTGACCTGGTGGCAAGTCTTCTTTAATTGACACAATTCATGTGGTGATGGTTAGTTTTTATACAGAGTTCCTCCAGTGCAATGCACTGGGGCTGCGATGTGAAATGTCACAGCACCGGTCTCGTGTAAGGCAGTGTTTTATTATAGAAATATTACTGATGTTAATGAGGCTTTACAAACCACAGTCATGTGAAATACTGTTCTGTCTGCTGTGGTTAGTCTTCAAGAGACTTATGAAGCCAAAAGGAAAGAATTTCTAGACGACCTGCATCGGAAAGAGGAAGAAATGCGACAGATGTTTGTGAACAGAGTCAAGGAAACCGAGGCGGAACTGAAGGAGAAGGAGCGTGAGGTTGGTGCCTGTCTTATATTTACATCCTTGTAGGTACAGTATGTATAAAGACACTAATATAGAGATTAATGGACAGATTCTGGAAATATACTAGTGAACAATTGATATGTTAAGAAGTTATCGTCTTTTAGCTTCTTAAATCTATAGTCTAAGGGGGGCTTTGCACACTACGACATCGCAGCTGCGATGTCGGTGGGGTCAAATCGAAAGTGACGCACATCCAGCATCGCAGTCGATATCGTAGTGTGCAAATCCTTTTTTATACGATTAACAAGCACAAAAGCGTCGTTATCATATCATTGGTGTAGGGTCCGACATTTCCATAATGCCGGTGCAGCGACAGGTACGATGTTGTTCCTCGTTCCTGCGGCAGCACATATCGCTGTGTGTGAAGCCGCAGGAGCGAGGAACATCTCCTACCTGCATCCCGGCTGCTATGCGGAAGGACTGAGGTGGGCGGGATGTTTACATCCTGCTCATCTCCGCCCCTCCGCTGCTATTGGCCGCCTGCCGTGTGACGTCGCTGTGACGCCACACGACCCGCCCCCTTAGGAAGGAGGCGGATCGCTGGCCAGAGCGACGTCCCAGGGCAGGTAAGAGCATGTGAAGCTGGCGTAGCTATACTGTTCTCTACGCCAGCAATCACAAGATATTGCTACGGGGGCGGGGACTATCGCGCTCGACATCGCAGCATTGGCTTGCGATATCGCAGCGTGCAAAGTACCCCTTACTGTGGGTACATTTGTTTCTGAAACAAATATATATTTATCTGTGTGTACACACACACACACACACACACACACACACACACACACACACACACACACACACACACACACACACACACACACACACACACACCACCTTCCACCACCTTCCACCACCCAATTGTTATGCGGCCACCTGACCTGTGGATGACTAAGGCCCCCTTGGATGATGTTGCACGGCTGCCTGGCATGTCCCACCTCCACCACTGTAGGGCATGTGGTCGTTTGGTGTGACACACTACCTTACCAAGTTGTTGCATGCCTTCACTTGTCTTGTGATCTGGCGTTGCTTCATTAAACGCTCCTTTTTTACACTCTTTGACCTCATTGGTGGTGGTCTGTGGACCTACACCCTCCCTTTTTTTTGACTAATGCAGTGGCAGCCATTTTTTAGGAGACTATCATTTGGCAACATGTGTAGTGACCAATGCGAGGACACCTTGCACATATGCTTTACACAATCTAGTATGGAAGGATGACATGTATAGGGGCAGCTTCAGCTAGGAGAACTGTTGTCAAGATGGAGCTCCTAAACGTGCATGTTTTTTTTTGTTTTTTGGTTTTTTTTAGGGTGCAAGGCTCTGCATTTAGGCAGGGTCAGTATTAGAAAGCCCCCCCTCCCAAAACAAATACCAACTCATCTGCAAGACATGCACGGATCAGAAAAAAAAACAGCAAGTAACAAACAAAAAGGAAAAGATCCAGCACTGAAAATTAACTCATTTAATTCATATTTAAAAATACACAGTGTATACTCATAAATCTGTCAATCAGTGGTGGGGGTGAGGTTATATAGAGCTTATGAATATGGATGTCTACGTGGCAGCAGGTTTACTGGTCCTATAGTGATAAATTCCCTGATATATCAGGAGGTTATCAAGACTACAGCAAGCAGCCAAGTAAGTGACACATCGCTGGAATCTGGGTCTCTGTCTCTACATTATGCTACTCTCAGATTAGGTGGCAAAAACCTGGTGACAGATTTCCTTGAAAGAAGAGTTACTTGACAAAAAATATAAAATTAGGTTGCTTTTTGCATAGTTGATGCCAAATGTAGTCACTAATTCAAAAACTACAAATTGCCGTGTTTTTTAGCCTTATGTTTTCCCAGTGGTTGGTCAGTACTTGGTAAATCAATGGAAACTAGTGTTATCTAAAATGTTTGCAACTCTTACAGCTACAAGAGAAGTTTGCCCATCTAAAGAAGATTCACCATGATGAGAACAAAAAGCTGGAAGATAAGAGAAAGGAGTTAGAAGAAGAGATGAATTCATTTAACAGACGGAAAATGGCCGTCGAGTCGCTGCAGTCACAGTCATTCCAAGCAACGTCTCAACAGCCTTTAAAGAAGGACAAGGACAGGAAAAAGTAAGTGCTCCATGGCCCTCAGCCGTCCCTTGTTGGCTTCTGATTCTGAGCGGGCTCTGTTCTTTACACCCAGACTTCCACTTTGTGAGTGCAGATTACTAAGTGCTTCTTATAGGAATGCTGCACTGCACACTGTCCTTTTCATAAAAGGGTTAAAGAGGACCACTGGACATTGGTCATTGCTAAGGATCCCCAAACCGGTGACCCTAAGCAAAGTAGAAAGCTGCTAACTATTAGCAGGTGGTCTCTGTGAGATGTCCATCACTTGGGCCTCATTCACATGGCTGTATCCCAGCTTCATTTATAAGTTCCGGTAATGGAGCTGCCATATGGGTGCTTGCAACGTCCCTGTATCTCTGTATGCCTCCGACTCCAAAGTGGCTATTTCTATGCACATTTTAGTTAACCGTTACATGATCGTCACAGGCAGTCAAGATATAAACCATCCGGTTATGGGGATTGTTGGGGTTCTGAGTTGCTGTACTCATAGACTACTCTTAAACTGTGAGGTTTTGTGCCTTCAGCTTGAATGAAAGTTCTTAACACTTGATGTTGCATAAAGGTTGTGTTATTGCTAAGCCTCCTATTCTGACTGTGCTGTCCGCCCATCAGCCACAGGGTGGTTTATATCAGTGTCAGATCCTATCTGCCCATATGTTTATAGTCATTTAGTCCAGGAGCGGCATCACAGTAGAATAGAGTCCCATCACTACAAGTGTCACCTTGCCGCAGCTGATGGACATACAAGATTTGGCCAATTTTTGCTCAAAGAACCTTAATTTTTCTGAGTATATCCTATATAGCATTATTCAGTTTGTCAAGACATATGCAAACATAAAATATCTGAAACTTGGAGTGCTGTTGTACCTTTTTTTTGTTTCATATTATTACGACGACCTTCAGTAAAGTGAGGCTATTTTTATGACCTGAACTGGCTAGGTTCAGAAGCCTACATAAACTGAAATTAATTTTTTCCCCTTCTACAATAGTTTGATGGAAAAGAGTCAATATCACAGTTTCCCTGTTTTTTCTGGTTGTTTTTCTCCTTTTTTTTGCTTTGTGTGTATTGGAACAACAAAAAAAGAGAGAAAGAAGGCAAATTTGACATAATTTCACACACAAAGCCAAAAATGGTCCGGACAGAATTGTTGGCACCATTAACATATTTGGTTGCACACTATGGAATAAATAACTGCAATCAGTCGCTTCCTATAACAATCAACAGGCTTCTTATACCCCTCATCTGCAGTTTTGGAGCATTCTCTTCTGTTGCAAACTGCTCCAGGTCTCTCATATTTGAAGGCGTCTTCATGTTCTCACAACGGTAATTTTAAGATCTCTCCACAGGTGTGCAGTGAGATGTAGATCCAGTCTCATTGCTGGCAATTTCAGAACTCCCCAGTGCTTTGTTTCCATCTACTTCTGGGGGCTTCTTGAAGTATGTTTGGGGTCATTGTCCTGCTGAAAGACGCATAACCTAGGACGCAAACCCAGCTTTTTGATACTGGGCAGTGCATTGTAACCCAAAATCCTTTGGTCATTTTCAGATTTCATGATGCATTGCACATAGCCAATAGGCAGCAAAACAACTCCAATACATCTTTGAACCTCCACATTTAACTGTAGGTACTGGTTTTGTATATTTATTTTTTATTTTATTAATTTACTTTTTTTTCCTTTTTGAAGGACTCCTCCTGTTTTTGGTAATCAGTTGAATGATGTGGTTTACCAAAAATCTCTAATTTGATCTCAGCTGTCTGCAATACTCTTTCCCAGCAGGATTTTGGCATACTCGCGTACATTTTGACAAACTGCAGTCTAGCTTTTTTAGATGTGTGTCAGTAGTGGGGTCCTCCTGGGTCTCCTGCCATAGCTGTGACATTGATCCACCATGAGCCTGCAGGACAGCTTGATATTTGTTGGAAATTGATTGAGGCTGCACCATCTGGACAATCCTGCATTGCAACCTTTCATCAATTTTTCTATGCCGTCCTTGTCCAGGGAGATTAGCTACAGTGCCATGGGTTGTAAACTTTTTGTTTATGTTGCGCACTGTGGAGAAAGGAATATCAAGATTTCTGGAGATGGACTTGTAACCTTGAGTGTTGATATTTTTCAACAATTTTGGTTCTCAACTCCTCAGTTCTTTTCTCCCTTTCTGTTCCTCATCCTCAGTGTGACAGAGACAGACCCACAATGCAAAGATTGGGTCAGCTTCTCCCATTCTTATGATTTCAGGTGTGGGCAATATAAAAAAAACACCTGTTACTTGCCACAGGTGAGTATGAACGTGCTTCACAAGCTTGAAACAAAGTTTTTTACCCACAATTTTGGAAAGGTGGCACATTTTTGTCTGGACAATTTGGGGGTTTTTGTGTGAAATTATGTCCAATTTTCAGGTTTTTGTTTCTTTGCTTTTTTTGTGTTCCAATACACAAAGGAAATTAACGTGCAATAACTTTCTGGGATAAATACTTCATTTTCTAGAATAATTTTAAGGGTGCCAACAGTTAGGTGATTGCTCTACATCTTCTATTCAGGTCTTGCTTCCTAATGACTGCCAGGGTCTCATTTCTCAGTTCTTGTCCATCATATAACAGATCCAGGACGGTCACCATTTTAAATTTTGGTGTTCTCATCTCAGAATGGAAAACTAGAAATTGGAGCTCGGCTGTGCTGTAGTCTCAAGGCTTCATGCCGCTGTATGATGTCTCCATACAGCATGGAGTGCGCCTTGATTTTAGTTTTTTATTCATGAGCGCTTGTTTGGGAATTTTTGGGACTTTCAGGCAAATGAAAGGAGCAAAGCTCATTCACTGAACAGTGCAGATCGTACTTGTCATTTTGCGCAGGACACAGGCAATAGATCAACATGGAGTCCAACTAGTGGGTTCTTTATATTTTAACAGCATTAAAAAAAATCCAGTGTTTAATCCTTACAAAATACCTCTCCGCCACGTTTTGGACATATTCATGTGTAGGCATTCATCAGACGTGATCTGGACTTTGTGGGGATGTTTCTGTATGGATTAGACTCTGAATTTGTAATGCTGTTGAAATAATTTTTTGATCATCGCCCGCTGGACTCCTTATTCATGTATTGCCCCGGAGCTTTGACCTGCGCTTATTGGGCTCACTCCAGGTGTTTTATTTGTATGCCTTCTGTCCCCTTGTATATGTACACTCTTAAACATTGAATTTGCAACACCAAAAAGAAGTTTTAGAATTATGGAAAATCCAGTATAGTCTTGTTAATGATATGCAAATGATGAAAAAAAAAAATGGAAACCCAATTTTCAAACCATCCTAATTTGTTCAGTATTGAGTGTGACCACCATGCGCAGAAGCACAAAAACTCTTCTCCATGCTATTACAGCAGCCCTCCTGCTGTTTCATCTGAACCTGTGTAAATGTATAAGTAATGTAGAGCAATGTGCTCCCCGATCACAGTCCTGCCCAGTTTCCAGACCTCTTCTGGGTCACAAGACTGCTATACAGACTGTCCAGATCACACAGTATGAAGGAGCCGGGGTGACTTACAATGTAAGGCTGCTTCACAATGAGGCTCCACAGACCAGCATTCAGCTCACACATTGCTCAGCAATGATGTCCCAAATATGCTCAATGAGGTCAAGTTCGGAGACGCTGCAGCCATGGTAACAAATTTAGGCCATGAAGATTGCTCACTGCAGCGCCAGCAACATGCGACCTGGCATTATTCAAACAACCATCATCTACCTCATTGACGGCTTGTAAGTGGTGAATTTCTGCTCATGGTGCTCATACTTGATATTGAATAGATTGGAATGTTCTGAAAATGTTATTTACTCCCCACCCCCCATAATTTACGTATAATTAACTTTTGTCTATGGATCTTATGACTTTTACTATACCACAATTCTTCCTTCGTGGTGGTGCGGTTTCGATTTGCCATATTTAGTTTTTCCTTCACATCTGAAAACTGATGGATATTTTCTCCGCAGTTAAGACACATGATTATGTTGCCCCCCCCCCACACACACACACACACACACACACACACACTTCCCAATCCCCCCCCTTCCCTCCTCCCCTTGGGAACCACAGTGCTTTTCTGGTCTCTCATGGGATGGTGCAGGTGGATCACCATTTTAGACACTAGAAGGTCCGTTTTTCATGAATCTTTATGGGCTGTACCACATCCAATTTCAACAATGAAGTAGGGGGATGTAGTAGTGATGATGATTGCACAGCTCCTCACACAGTTCAGCCTTCCGTACTATTCGCAATATTTATTTTATTTGAATATAGCGGGAGGGATGATCAGTGTTACCCCAACAAGCAGTTTTGTATTGGTTCTAGATTTGTAACTGTGCTGATGCATCACATGATCAAGGCTTTGTGCTCACGTGTGCGTATTGCGTACAGTTACGCTGCGTATTGCACCGCAGCGTTACTGCATGCATCCTGCGTCCCCAGCACAATCTATGAAGATTGTGCATAATCCATCCGCACGTTGCGTTTTAGAACGCAGCGATTTGCATGCAAGTGAGCTGCATACAAGTGAGACCCCAAACATAAGATCAATGCAGAATATGATTTACCGAATAGGAGCCATCTCCATTAACAAGCCATGCATTTACTGACACCTAGCAGCCATGTTGGAACTAGTCAGGGATTAATACTAGAAAACTGACAAACTTTTCATCATATTGCAATTTGTATTTAAAATCAGAATATGCTTAATTGTGGAGTACACACAGACAAGAAGCCCAGGAGTCAAGGCCATCAGGACCAATATTAAATGAACCTCTAGATTTCGGAGTTATTTCCTTTTGAGTCCTTTGTTTTCTGTTCAGTTTTTACATTGACTATTATTTCCTCCTTTGTTTATTTTGCTTTTATTTTCTTCTTTTCAGTTAAGGTGCACAGACTTACATGTCAAGATTGGACTTACAGGTTTCATGTCATTACATTGCATGAACTCTTACCATCCATCCTAGCATTGTATGAGTGGACCAAAGCAGACAGACAACCTGGACACTGCAGAGTTTACATCACACCCAGTCATTTTAATATGTACAGGAATAATGTGAGTCCTAATTCTAGAAGCTTGAAGCTTTCTAATCTATGCAACACCGAATGTGTATTTCACCTCCTACCAGCATAACGACGCGCCGAAGACATCCGCCATATTGTATGGCATTATCTACAGGGGGGAGTTTTTTTTATTTTGCTATCACCATTCCTGACAAGGCAACGTTTCAGTAAAAATCTTGAATTCTGATAGTCTTTACTTCGTCTGGTAAAAATAGAAAGTGTTTTCCTCTTCTTATATTCATATAAAACCTATTAAACGGATGACTAAAAATGAGTGCAAGGCAATGGATCTCGGATATGGCTCCTGTATTACAAATATTTCCGAACTTAACATCCTCAAACAGTTTTGTAAATAAAGGGGCATTTTTTTTTCTTAATGCATTTTTGTTTAAAAATAATTTAATTACGCAATGAGTTGTGGACAGTTTGCTTTTCTTTATGTATCATGCTTCTTGGCTTAAGTTAACTGTGTACCAGTCAGTGAGCTCGTTCTGACAGCAGGGTATGTAGCACTTTGGACTTTCTTCTACGCTGATTTATGAACACAGATGTGGACATACATCAGAAGAGAAATAGGAAGGGTTGCAAAAAAACACAAAACCTTTCTTCGAACTTACTGACTGATTCACCAGAACTCCTTTTACAATCTATATACTGTGATAGTCTTTATGTATACATTTAAGTACCACAGTAGCTCCTGAAGTGTCTATATCCTTTATAACAAGCATTTACACTTTGCTTAATTTGACGTGAACCTGTCATTACCCACTTTTGATGTGATTGAGGTTACTGCATTCCTCCACTATTATGTTTATAGAACTTTTTACTCCTTTTTTACTTTTTAAGATTGATTCGTTCAATGAACTTTCCATATAGATGAGGGCTAAATTCTGACCAAAACATGTATTTTTCTCCTATTCTGTATTTTAAAGTAGGTCTCTGCGATAAATATTTGATGGTCACTTTCTTTTAGGGAATAATTAGGATCATTGGGCATATGATGACCCTGGGATCTTAAGGTTGGCAATGAAAAAGGGAATGTCCCGGCCCCCTCTGATATACCTGCGACTGTACATTGTGCCCCCTCTGATATACCTGCGACTGTACATGGTGCCCCCTCTGATATACCTGCGACTGTACATTGTGCCCCCTCTGATATACCTGCGACTGTACATGGTACCCCCTCTGATATACCTGCGTCTGTTCATGGTGCCCCCTCTGATATACCTACGACTGTTCATGGTGCCCCCTCTGATATACCTGCGACTGTACATGGTGCCCCCTCTGATATACCTGCGACTGTACATGGTACCCCCTCTGATATACCTGCGTCTGTTCATGGTGCCCCCTCTGATATACCTACGACTGTTCATGGTGCCCCCTCTGATATACCTGCGACTGTACATGGTGCCCCCTCTGATATACCTGCGACTGTTCATGGTGCCCCTCTGATATACCTGCGACTGTTCATGGTACCCCTCTGATAGACCTGCGACTGTACATGGTGCCCCCTCTGATATACCTGCGACTGTTCATGGTGCCCCTCTGATATACCTGCAACTGTTCATGGTGCCCCTCTGATAGACCTGCGACTGTACATGGTGCCCCCTCTGATATACCTGCGACTGTACATGGTACCCCCTCTGATATACCTGCGACTGTACATGGTGCCCCCTCTGATAGACCTGCGACTGTACATGGTGCCCCCTCTGATATACCTGCAACTGTACATGGTAGTGCAGTTCTGCCCCAGTGATTTTGCTGCTCCATACATGTACCGGTGCTCAGGCCCCACTAGTGTCACAATCAGGGCCTATGGTTCTCCCCATAACTCTCCTAAATACTTTTTATAAAGTAGACAATACATCAGCTGCAGTTTTGACATCACTGTGTACAGAACTATTGAGATTTTTTTTATATATATGCCTCTTTACATTAATTGTATAAAATATTTAAGCTCTTAGTGAATAAAATAATCCTGTATAACTTTAGTTTTATATATTTTGGCTGACATTTAGTTTATAATTTTCACATTTCCATGGAAAAAGTTGCTTGGCAGTAATGTGACATTTGCGGGGGGGGGGGGGGGGTTAAAAAAAAATATATAATTTTTTTTTCTTCAAAGCTATGTATTTTAAACATATTTTATTTTTTTTTTTTTGCATCTAATGACACTCCAGTGTCGGGGTAAATTATAATTTGTAAAGCTTCTAGTCCATTTATGACTGCTTTGAATGATGTGTTTTGTTTTTTTTTGTAATTGTATACGGAAGGCAGCTGAATTTGTCTTCTATTAGTTACCGTCCATTGCGGGCATTTATAGATCATGGAAAAGTTAAAGGGAATCTGTCACCACTTTGACCTTTTTAAACTGTTAATATTGGCATACAGATTATAGAATGATGAAAAAAATCTATACCTGTCTGTCTCATATCAGATGCCTTATTGAAAAATCCTTTTATCCCTTTATGTAACTGAGCTCTTCCAGGCTATGGGGCAGATGCTGCCTGGATGATAACTCCGTCTCCAGGTGTATATTAAATAACTGGGGTGTTACCAGTGTGATGTGTGCTGGCCGCTCTCACTGCGGGGCTGTGTGTGATTATAAATGACACTTCTTCAGCCTCCTGCTTGCTGGCAGACAGTGCTGCTATAAAGCAGAGCTTGGGAGCTGCAATAAAGTGTTTGAAAGAAGTAGAATGTAATTTCTCCTGTTCTGTGTCAATTAGCGGTCTTACACTGGTAACACCCCTTTTATTTAAAATAACTCCGCCTCCAGAGCATATCTTCCAGGAAGCATCCGCCCCATAGCCTGGAAGAGCTCATTTACATAAAGTGATAAGATGATATTTCCACAACAAGGTATCCGATATAAGACATACAGAATGCTGAAAAAAGTCATACCTGTAAGGCTATGTACGCACGTAGCGTTCTGTCCCTGCAGAAATTTCTGCAGCGATTTGAACAGCACACGTGCGCTTCAAATCGCTGCAGAAAGAGTCCGTAGTGAAAAAAAAAGGCGATTCCATGCGCTCTGAGTGCAGCCCCTCCCATTGACAGAGCGGGGGATGCATGCAGAGCGCACGGAATAAGTGACATGTCACTTCTTAGAACGTGACTTAGCTGCACTCTAAGACGCCACGTGCACACGTCTCCTGCACAATCTTCATAGATTATGCAGGGGACGCAGGATGCATGAGTTACGCTGCGGTGCAGATCACAGCGTAACTGCATGCAAATACGCAACATGCGCACATAGCCTAACAGTTTAAAAAGGTCAAAGTGGTGACAGATTCTCTTTAAAGGCTTGTACAGATTTTAAGTAACAACTAAAAGTTGTCAAGTTGCCCACTGCCAGCACATCTTTTCTGGAGAAAATAGTAGAGAATAATCAGGAACCTTCAACATGGGTGATCTTTCCTTTTCCTCCAATTACAAATGATTCTTTTAGTGTCCATACACATTAGCAGGCAGAGCAATTATTGTTGCTTGCAATACTAAGTAAACTTCAATATAATCTTCATTGTATATAGTATTTTTAGCCATGTTGCTGCTGTATGGTCTATTCGTCCTTCACATAGCTGGCTGTCCTGCTATCAGGACATTGCCCTGGCTGGATCTGCTCTCTTCTCTGTGCACACAGTCTTTTTTTGCATTGTTTTTGCAGCAGAAATATAAAGTTTTTAATAAGGATTCGAAGAATTTCTACTCGCTGTAAAAATTAAAACACATACCCACACATAATTTGTTGGATTATACAATAGTTGCAAACTAATGCTTGTAGGGGGGACTATGAACAGAGATTTGATGGTACTGTGTGAACTTAGGTCAAACCGGACTGATTAAAACTAACACTTATTGTTTATTTTTCTTCACTTTCTGCCATCATCCGCCATGTTGTGTTGATCAATATAATGAATACTCTATTTCCCAAGTAAAGCCACCGTCACATTTAGCGACTTACCAGCAATCCCGAAAACGATACGACCTGATAGGGATTGCTGGTAAGTCGCTGGTGAGATGTCAGTCAGACCTTACCAACGACTCAGTAACGATACAGGTCGCAGTAGCGACCTGTATAACAATCTCTGCTGTCATTGGGACCCTGTCACACAGTGTCAAACATAGCGATGCGTCCTGCCGAGCAAGACATCGCCTTTGAAGAAAATGGTTCAGGACATTCAGCGACGACCGGCGACCTCACAGCAGGGGCCAGGGACCATTGCTGGATGTCACACATAACGAGATCGCTAGCGCGATCGCTGTTGCGTCACGAAAACCATGACTCAGCAGCGATGTCGCTAAGTGAGACGTGGCCTTAACTGTTCAGTCTCCTACAATACTGAATAGTTCTGCTGAAAATGGTAGAGGAGAATGAACATGGGAATGAGTATGCGGAAGGAGAAAAGCAGATAATGCAAAGCTGTATATAAGGAGGCAAAGTACACTCATGGCAGTAAGCAGAACGTATGCACAGGCTGTATAAATGTCTATATAGACAGGCTTATTTCTGCCTTTAAACAGGCTATGACTGACTAGTTGATCAGTGATAGTTTATGGACCAGTTCACACGGCTGACAACTTGATGGGACAGAACGATGGTTAATATTATTGATTTGACACTAGTCAGCATGCATTTTGTTGGCAGCACATGCCCTGCTTTGATGGAGCAATGCGCAGATAACAACAATTATTTTTAGGGTGATGTCAAATGCCGCGGCTGACCACATGCAACAAAAAGTCCACACACCATGATGACTGACCAGTGACTAATGTATCGGAGTTATGGAGCCAGCAGCATTATCTGGTCTGACTCCTCTGATGGCATAAACGATCCTCACAGTTTGCAAATAAGCATTTTGCTCCCTCTTAAAAAAAATAATAATAATAAAAAAAAATTATTTATTTATATATATATATATATATATATATATATATATATATATATATATATATATATATATATATATATATATATATATATATATATATATATATATATATATATATATATATATATATATATATATATATATATATATAATATATAATCTCTGCTAGTAAAACATAGAACCCCTGATCAGTGGAGCTGGGACTGCTAAATCATTCTCTGATGCAAACATAGAAAATAACACCCAGATCTAGTGATGGATTAGTCAGTGCTTGGATGCAATGTGTGATGCTCAGCTGATCTTTGAAGTGAGGGTTCATCTAAGGTTGGAATATTAGTATTGCTTGTGTCTAATTTAATGAGATTGCTACTTGCCTCCCATATCTAATCTGTGGCATTTAAGGGTCTATAAACATCTGGCAGGCATCTGTTGACAGCAGCAATTTTATCTGGAAATGTCTGAATTTATCACTGAGCTCTATGCTTTGATAACAAGGAAGAGAACAGTAAAGAAATCAATGTTAGGCTAGTTTCACACTTGCACGGCATCCGTTGCATTGCGTTGTGTGACGGATGTGTTGCATCTACTGGCACAATGGATGCAATGGATAGTGCTATTAGATACTATGCCATACTATACTCTATAGTTGTCCAAGTTTTTTTGGTCCTGAACAACCCCATCAGCAGATTTGACCATGCAAAACTACTGAGTACACAACATAGAGGTTGAAAATTGTTTAAAAGATACCTTTTGTGTATGTTTAGTATTAGCGAGACCAAGAGGTAGTTTCAGTCCACCTCACACCATGATTGCAAGTGCTTCAAATGGGATTAATATGCATGTGCAGGGGCTCAGGATGTGAGAATAGGGAGTATGTTTACTATGGAGAGCCCAGGGCACTGCACATAAAGGACTGCCTTCAAGGCTCTTGCAATCCCAACATGAGGAAATCAAATCTGCAGATCAAGCGATCACAGCCCCTGCTACCACCACAATGACTCGACGTGAGCAGCTGCAGGGAGAATATAACTTGAATTTTCTCCCTGCAGCTATACTTACAATTAAACTGTATCACAAATTTAAAACTATTTACCTGCAGATTACCACTATGCTGCAGGGAAATAACTGTCTTTTGTTGACCAGTTCCTTTTTACTGTGTGTTTAGGATGTAACACCGTACTAAGCCAAGTTTGAGCCAACATGGATTCCTGTGTAGGTCCAGTGTAAAGAACTGCAGATGGGCCTGCATTACATTCTCTATTCTCAAAGGAAAAAACTGCCACATGCAGTGTGATATGCCAGTAATCATTTTATTTTGTGTTTTTCGATAAGATCCCTGCATCCATAATGGGTCAATATTTTCCTGGTTATTGTTCCCGTAGCATAAGGTACTTCTTCCCATCCAGTTTGTTTCTCACAATTTATGGTGCTGGATACATTGTCAGCTTTTTTCCTAACTTGTTTTTGAGGTGTATATTGTGTTGTATACCATTGTTTTACTTTACAGTGGCCAATCATCACTTGTAAGACAATTTATATTAAGGGTTGCTTGTTATTATTGCCATTGTGAATTTGTATTTTATTTTTGGAGATTCACCTCTTTGTATTTTTTTTTTGTTTCTTTTTATTAAATGTCACTTTTATTTTGCTTTTGTGTTTGTGTTTTATTTATGTCATAATTCATTCATATAGGTTTTGCAAAAAGGGTGCATCAATCTGAATGACTGGACAGAAGAATTCAATAGCATTCACAATACAGTAATGCAGGGTTTACACACGTCTACCTCTCCCGTTAAATGATTGCCAATTAGCTGCAAGCTCACTAATTGGCAATTATTTATTGTCCTGTTTAGACAGGCTGAACACAATTCTATGTGCACACAATGATTGTTAATGTGCACGCCACGACCGGTCAGATGCACGCCACGACCGGTCAGATGCACGCTACGATCGGTAAGGCGCATAGAATATCAAGGTTTTGGCATGACCTGTGCTGTTTATACTGGATGATTTGCTACCAATGGTTAGTTTTGTTTACATATTTTTTATTTTGAAATTTGGTTCAAACAAAACAAATTGTTCACACAGTAAAATTTAACAACAATTAGTCAAATTACAATCTAAAGTTAAATTAACATTCAATTTTTGAAATAGAAAAAGTGGAGCACGGGAAAGGCTATATGATTAAAGTAAAAGGTAAACTAGTTATAGTAGAGTTTTGGCTGAAAATTTAAACTGAATCTCTTAACACATAAATTGCTAAACGTAATTATTAGAATAAAAAAAGACTGAGAATATAATTAAATCTTTTTTACAGCTACCCGTGTTTTTCCAAAAAGACACTGTCTTATTTTTTTTGCCCCCCAAAAAAGCACTAGGGCTTATTTTTGGAGGAGGTCTTATTCTTGGAGAAACACGGTTGGGGGTAAGTTTACCCCCCAAAAAAGCAGACCCCCCCCCCCACTTCCCAGGAGACTCAAAGTCACCAGACCAGGACGTCTGCGTGGTTCCAAGGTCCTCCTGTGATCTCCGGTCGGTGCTGCACGCCGTCCTACCTTGCTGCTAGCTGACATGCTGGCACACACAGCAGATCACAGGCACACACAGCAGATCACAGGCACACACACAGCAGATCACAGGCACACACACACAGCAGATCACACACACACACACACACAGCAGATCACACACACACACACAGCAGATGACACACACACACACAGCAGATCACACACACACACACACACACACAGCAGATCACACACACACACAGCAGATCACACACACACACAGCAGATCACACACACACACAGCAGATCACACACACACACACAGCAGATCACACACACACACAGCAGATCACACACACACACAGCAGATCACACACACACACAGCAGATCACACACACACACACAGCAGATCACACACACACACACACAGCAGATCACACACACACAGCAGATCACACACACACAGCAGATCACACACACACACACACACACAGCAGATCACACACACACACACACAGCAGATCACACACACACACACACAGCAGATCACACACACACACAGCAGATCACACACACACACACAGCAGATCACACACACACACAGCAGATCACACATATATATATATATATATATATATATATATATATATATATATATATATATATATATATATATAAATATATACACACACACACAGCAGATCAGTTACACACATCCTATCACAGGCACACATCCGATCAGATACACACATCCTATCACAGGCACACACAGCCGATCAGATACACACATCCGAACGCAGACACACACACAGCCGATCACAGAAAAACACAGCCGATTGCAGACACAGCAGATCACACATCACATCCAGCACTTACGGCAGCAGGGAATGAGAGCAAGTCACGTGTCCGGCCGCAGGTCGTGTTCGTCGCACTGCACTGCCTCTCAGGATTCTCCCCGCGAGAAGAGATCGGTGTCGCTGGATGAGATGTGTGTATGCGATCCGATGTGTGTGCGATCCGATGTTTGTGTGATTTGATGTTTGTGTGTGCGATCTGACTGTGTGCGACCCGATGTTTGTGTGTGAGATCTGATTGTGTGTGTGTGTGTGTGAGCTGATGTGTACGGGTGTGTGATCACTGCAGGTCCTGCTGCTCGGCGTCTGGTGAGTGTGATTGCCGGGTGCCGCTGTGTATAATGAAGTGTCCTGCAGTATCTGTATCTTTTTTAGCTGCACGGCACTTCATTATTGATCCGGGACTAGGACTTATTTTCGGGGGAGGGCTTATATTTAAGCCTTTCTCCGAAAATGATGAAAATCCCTGCTAGGGCTTATTTTTGGGGGAGGTCTTATTTTTGGAAAAACACGGTAGTAGCTCCACTAACTCAAGGATTTAATATAATAAGATTGGGATTGAACTTTTGACCAAAGATTCCATCTCACCGAGTACTTATCATATAATCTATTTTTCAAAGCAAACTTAAATTCGTAAAGATTGTGAGAGATAATTCTTTCTATTACTTCATGTATAGATGGAACATTAGTATTTCTCCAGTTGGCAGCGAGGAGATTTTTAATCACTTGTATGATATGACAGGTAATATGTCTATAATTTAAGTTCATCTATTCCAGTTGATAGCAGCACTAATTCCGCAGAGAGACTAATTTCAGATGAGGTTACATTATGGAGGAGACTTTCTGTATCTCTCCACAATTCCTTTAGTTTTGGACAACTCCAAAAAATGTCTGGTAGTACCTCTCTCTCCACATTCTCTCCAACATGGTTAATCAGGCTTAAAAACCATTGCACTGAACAAGCCATTGTTTTGCTCGTTAGTTTGTTTCTCAGCATATTTAGACTACTTGACAGTCGAGAACAAGTGTTCCTGGAAACCTCTATCCCCATTTATCTGCCCCACTAAATGCAGCATAAGTGAGGGTTTTTTTTGTTTTAAGGCTAGCTGGTTACCATGATACTTTGCAGGGGTGGCATATTTTAGGCAGCAAGTGTTTGTTCTTGAAATTAATGTGTTTGAAAGCAGGAAAAATGGGCCAGAACCCAGGCTTTGAAAAAGGCAAAAATGCGAAACTTTCTGGCCGAGTAGCTCTAAAACAATTGTTCTCATTGGGTATGCGGTGGCTAGAATCGACAAAAATGGTCCATACAAACCCCATTGATGAACAGACGACCATGTCATAGGCACCCACATAGTCACTGAGCAAAGGCTGACATATCTGGTCTGATTCCACACCATAAAAAAGGTAATGCTTGAAATCATCTAAAATTGTAGGAATGCACAGTCCACCAAAACTAGCTGTGAAGCCGCAGATTGTTGATCATGCCCATGCTGATGTCTTTCGTGCCATAATCATCTACACGGACCACATGAGCATCAGAACTGGATGTGGGCAGAAAATCTACTTTTTGTACTTGTGTAGGTGTTCATTTGGTCTGTATCGCCAAACTAAAGATTATTGCAGGTCATTCACGTCAATAGTATCACCTAATGTCAGTGGCCACCACACTACCAGAATTGTTCATTGATGGTTTGAGGAGTTCAAAGGGTTCATATTTTTTTTTTTCTCCATATTTTTTCAGGATAAATGGGCTAAATAAAATGGCAACATGCATTGCAGTGGCATGGAAAAGTTTGGGCACCCCTGTTCAAAATTACTGTTTTTGTGAACCGTTAAGCAAGTTGAAGATGAAATGGTCTCTAAAAGGCGTAAAGTTACAGCTGACACATTTCCTTTGTATACTAGGGGAAAAAATATATAATATATATTTTTTTTCATCTTTTACATTTTTAAATTGACAAAAAAGGAAAATGGGCTGATGCAAAACTTTGGTCACCCTGCATGGTTAGTTTCTAGTAGCACACACTTTCTAAGCTGTGATACTTTCCAAATGCTTTTTGTTGCCAGCCAAGAGTCTTTCAATTCTTGTTTGAGGGATCTTCATCCATTCTTCCTTGGAGAAGTCTTCAGTTCTGTGAAATTCCTGGGTCATCTTGCATGCACTGCTCTTTTGAGGTTTAGGCAGAGGCCACACGGGGATCTACTGCGATCCTCGCATGACACTCGACTCACGCTGGCAGCACATCGGGAGCAAAGTGTCATGCGAGTAACCCTATGACTGAGGTTCGATCATGCGATCGGACCTCAGCTGCGGGGGGCGGGCTGGCGCGGAGGGGAGAGAGGGATTTATCGCACTCCCCCCTCCGTAGCCGGCTATTGCCATTCTCGCTCTGCACTCGCAGTACACCGGTGTACCGCGAGTGCAGTGTTTTTTCTCTCGCCCCATAGCCTTGAATGGGTGCGAGAGAAACTAGGATCGCATTACATTGTTTTCTCGGCCCGATTAGCGCTGAGAAAATAATTGCTCATGGGTGCTGACACATAGGCCAATATTGGTCCGAGTGGAGCCCAGCGGTCCCACCAGCAACCTGACCTGGCAGGGATCGCTGGAGCATCGCTACACGGGTTGCTGGTGAGCTGTCACACAGGCAGATCTCACCAGCAACAAGTGACCAGCCAGCAGCGACGCGTGGAAGCATGCCAACCCGATATTTACCTTGGTTACCAGCGCGCACCCCTTAGCGCTGGCTCCCTGCACACCTAGTCACAGTACACATCGGGTTAATTACCCGATGTGTACTCTGCTACGTGTGCAGGGAGCCGGCTTCTGCGGACGCTGGTAAACATCGGGTAACAAAAAAGCCCTTACCTTGGTTACCCAATATTTACCTTCGTTACCAGCGTCCGACGCTCTCACACTGGCTCCCTATTCCCTGCACACCTAGCCACAGTACACATCGGGTTAATTACCCGATGTGTACTCCGGCTACGTGTGCAGTGAGCTGGCATTGACAGCGTGAGAGCGGCGGACGCTGGTAACGAAGGTAAATATCGGGTAACCAAGGTAAGATCTTCTTGGCTACCCGCTGTTTACCAGCGTCCGCAGAAGCCGGCTCCTGCTGCCTGCACATTCAGTTGTTGCTCTCCCGCTGTGAAGCACACATCGCTGTATGTGACAGCGAGAGAGCAACAACTAAAAAATGGTCCAGGACATTCAGCAACAACCAGCGACCTCACAGAAGGGCCCAGGTTGTTGCTGGATGTCCCATTCAGCGTCATCACTAGCAACATCGCTGCTACGTCACAAAAGTCGTGCCTCAGCAGCGATGTTGCTTAGTGTGACGTGGCCTTTAGGCCTAAGTCACAGATGTAATTGATGTTCAGATCAGGGGACTGTGAGGGCCATTGAAAAATCTTCAGCTTGTGCCTCTTGACAGTCTTTTGTGGGTTTTGATGTGTTTGGATCATTATATATTTGTAGAAGCAACCCTTTTTTTTTTTTCTTTTTTCTTTTAGGAATGCAAACATAACCCAATGTGTACGTCATGGCAATCGCGGGGGGTTCCAAAACACTGTACCCCCGCTATCGCCACCAGATCTCCGGCTTATTTTGTAGAAGAGACCAAGGCTCTCACTGCCAAGAGCGGTGACACAAATCCAAATGCTCCCCTCCCTTCTGAGCCCCACAATGTGCCTAATCCACAGTTAGCATCCACATGTTTGGCATTGTTGCTTTGAGGAGAGCCCGCTTAATATAAAAGATGTGTCTTCAGAAGCACGATCTGCGCACAATGTTTGGGCAGTGCAATGTAATGGGCACTATGGGGCTTATTTACAATTTTTTTAATTCTGCAGCATTCACTGTGTTTGACACCATTGGTGTTTTACAGAGACTAAATCGGCACTACATCCATAGATAAATTCCAAAATTTGGTCACTTCAGGGGATTTTTGTCTTTTCAGTCGCTGAGGGGTTCTGCAATAGGAGTCCACAAACTATTTTAGGAAAAATCTGTGCTCCAAAAATCCAGTGGTGCTCCTTCCCTCCCAAGCCCAATGGTGATGCTACACAGTACTGTACCATCACATGTGGGGTGTTGCCACATTCACGAGAAATTGTTTAACACATTATGGGGCCTTTTTTTTTTTTGTATACCTATTTACTTTGTGAAAATTGGAAATCTGGGGTTAAAATAACAATTTAGTGTTAAAAATGTCTTTTTTTTTTTTTTTTTTTTTTGTTCACCACCCAATTATATAAAAATTTTGTGACACCTGTGGTGTCTATGCTCACTGCCCCATGTATGAATTCATTGAGGGGTCCATTTTGTGAAGTGAAATGGGGTCACGTGGGTGGTTTCTGCTGTTCTGGCACCTCATGGGCTCTGCCAATATGACATGGCACCTGCAAACCATTCCAACTAAATCTGCACTCCAATATGGTGCTCCTTCCCCTCTTTACTTTTCACTGTGCCTCAAAAGTAGTATTCAACCACATATGGGGTATTGGCGTATGCAAGAGAAATTGCACAACAAATTGCATGGTTCATTATCTTCTGTTGCCCTAGTCAATTGAGAAATTTAGGGATAAAGCAACATTTTTGTTGTTAAAAATGTAGTTTTTTAATTTTTACTGCTCAAAGTTATAAAATTGTGAAATACCTGAGAGGTCAAGGTGCTCAACATACATCTAGAAAAACTCCTTGAAGGGTCTAGTTTTCAAAATGGGGTTAATTGTGGGGGAGCTCTACTGTTTAGACACCTCAGGGACTCTTCAAACGCGACATGGCATCCGCTAACGCTTCCAGACAATTTTGCAGTCAAATAGTGCTCCCTGCCATGTACCCAAACAGTTAATTTCCACCACATATGGGGTATCAGTGTACTCGAGAAAATGCACCATACAATTTGTTGTGCAAGTTCTCCTGTTACCCTTGTGAAAATAAGATTTGTAGTTGAAGCAACAATTTTATAGTAATAAACTTTTTTTTTATTTTCATGACTTAACATCATAATGGTTCAAGGTGCTCACCATACATCTAGAAAAATTGAGGGGTCTCAAAATGGTGGTCACTTGTGGAGGGTATCCACTGTTTAGGCACATCAGGGGCTCTCCAAACACGACATGGTGTCTATCTATTACAGACAATTTTATGCTCTAAATTTAAAATGGTGCGCCTTCCCTTGAGACCCCACCGTGCACCTACACCAGGGGTGGGCAATTAATGTTCCCATGGGGCCGCATGAGAAATTAGGATGGTTTTAGAGGGCCGGACTAATATAATAAACGCAGTTCTACCCAATACTGTATATAGTATATACACTAACCCTCCATAAACAAACAGTAAGTTAAATACAAAGATTCAATGAAAATATGGAGGTTAGTGGGGAGCAGACATGCTGACCCTGTGGGGCCAGTGGGGAGCAGACATGCTGACCCTGTGGGGCCAGTGGGGAGCAGACATGCTGACCCTGTGGGGCCAGTGGGGAGCAGACATGCTGACCCTGTGGGGCCAGTGGGAAGCAGACATGCTGACCCTGTGGGGCCAGTTGGGAGCAGACATGCTGACCCTGTGGGGCGCTGAGGGCACAGGCAGGCAGCACTGCAGTAGCAGAGCCTGAGGGTTCCTCTGGCTGCCTTCTCTGAGTCCCCTGTGTCTGCTTCCTCTATTGCAGGCACAGGGGGGACCTGAGAAGACATAATTGCTGGACTCTCCCCTGCTCCCCCCCTTCTGCATGCACTCTGCTCTCTACCTGCTGCTACGGGTGCACTTACCTCAGTTGCAGAACAGACGTTTTTAAAGTGGCCGCTGTGCAGATGAGCCGGTCACATGTGAGGATCCCTGAGTAGGAGGGGCAGGTAAAGGGGGCGTGGTCAGCATCAACAGCAGCAGAAGGGGACAAGGAAGGCATCCGAGGAGTGTGTGTGACCAGCATTCAGAGGGGGCGTGGACGACAGCGAAAGGGGCGTGGCTAGCAGCATAGACGCCATGGAAGGCATCCAGAGACTGACCAGCATCCAGAGGGGCATAACTGGCAGCAAGAGGGGGCGTGACCGGCAGAGTGGGGGCGTGGCAGCTGCTTATCACTGCACTGCGGGATACATAGCTCCCGGCAGTGAGAGCAGGGCTGAGGCATAGATCAGGCCATGCCTCCAACTCTGAGCTAAGACGGGCGGGCTGGTCACAGACAGTAGGAGGGCCACATCCCTTGCCCAGGTCTGACAAACTCAATAGATTTCCAGTAAATATGGGGTATCAGCGTACAGAGGAGAAATTGCACAACAAATTGCTGCATTTTCTCTTGTCACCCTTGTGAAAATGCAAAATTTGGGACTAAAGTAACATTTTTATGGGAAAAAGTAAAACGTTAATTTTTTTCCTTCCATATTGCTTTAGTTCCTGTGAAGCACTTGAAGGGTTAATAAACTTTGTGATTTTGAGTACTTTGAGGGGTGCCGTTTTTAGAATGGAATCAATTTTGGGCACTTTCTGTCTGTCACTTCCAATGTGATGTGATCCCTTAAAAAAAAAATATATAATAGGAATTGCTGATGTAAAGTAGACATGTGGGGAATGTTATTTAGTAACTATTTTGTGTGACAGAACTCTCTGGTTTAAGGGCATAAAAATTCATAGTTTTAAAATTTCCAATATTCTCCCAAATAACTTGAAAAATATGATCTTAAATGTACTACTATCATGAAGTACAATATGTCTCAAAGAAACGTCAATCACTGGGATCCGTTGAAGCGTTCTGAAGTTATTACCTCAAAGTGACTACTCAGAAATGAAAAAAAAATGGTCTGGTCATGAAGGTAAAAACATATAAAATGCATACAGCTGCACACTGAAAAGCCAAAAATGTACAAGGGAAAATATGGCACTGCATTACTGCAAAAGAGAGATATTTAGTTTATGTATTGGCCAATGCATGTAAGCCCAGACACCAACGGCAAGGTATATCTCTGTAATCCGGGAACCTAACTTAAATGCCTGGCAGTTTTTTGGATATTGGAAGGTAACCTGGCTTAGGGG
This sequence comes from Anomaloglossus baeobatrachus, assembly GCF_048569485.1. Lineage (NCBI taxonomy): Eukaryota > Metazoa > Chordata > Amphibia > Anura > Aromobatidae > Anomaloglossus > Anomaloglossus baeobatrachus. The sequence continues at coordinate 167,466,308 of NC_134356.1, forward strand.
TTAACATAAACGTGTCAAACCGTGGAAAGCCAGCAGGTGGTAGCGCGCTACCACAGATGGTAATGTTATCCACAGCACTCAAGAATACATTAAATATGCACTTATGTATTTTAAATATCCAGAAAATGCTATTTATACAAAAAATTCTAGTGTATAAAGGCCGGGCTGTTACATACTGTATATGTATATAAGATCGTAGTAAATATGATACTAAGTGTCCCAGAGATTACACAGAAAAATTCCTTGTATTTACAGTGATGCAGATAAATAGAGCCATAATCACACACATACCATGTGTTATTGAGGGGGTGCAGACGCAATCATATGTATTGATCGATCTACAAAAGGTGGGTAATTCCTAATAAATCCATTATGGAATATTAAAAGGGTGTGCCCAGGAGAAATCCCCACAAGCAATGAACTTGCTGGTATATGGTACATATACAAAAAATTCCAGTGTATAGAGACCGGACTGTGGTTACACAGGTAAGTATATAAAATTGTAGTAAACACAGTTTATGTTCCAAAATCGTCAGTGAATCACTTATTTTCCACACTGTGTATATTATGTTTTTCCATATTAGCATTTTATTGCATGAAATAAGTACTGTATTATTCTGATAAGACGCATTTTTTTTCCTCAAAATTTTGGGGAAAATGGGGGGGGTGTCTTATAATTCGTATATAGCTCATGGGGAAGGAGGGGCAGTGGCAATGGCAATTTAGCGAGGTCACAGCTGAAGGACGTCGCTGACGGCATGAATGGGGCATGCTGTGTGCCCGAGGCTGGAAGGAGGGGTGTGTCATGGCAGTGTGATGCAGGCACCATGCATCTCCGGTGACCGTGACGTGCTTCAGGAAAATGGCTGTGAATGGTAGCGCACACAGATCTCGCAAAGCCAAGATCTCAATCTGTGCATCGCCCCCAAGCCATTTTCCTAAAGTCCATCGCGTCAGAAGCAACACTCCAAGATCTCAGTCTGTGCGTGCGCTGCCTCCGCAGCCATTTTTCTGAAGTCCATCACGTCCACTGCCTGGAGATCAATGGCGCCCACATCACTACACTGTCACCCCCTCCTCCCAGCCAAGTGCCGCCATCCTTCAGCTGCGACACTGCCTCCTGTAACTCCACTTCACTGCCACCCCCCAGTGAGATATATACGGATTATAAAATTGACTCCAGCATTATAAGACGGGCCTCTTTTTAACATTAAAAATTATTTTCTTCCTCTAAACTGGAGGAAGGGGGGCCTATTATAATCCGTTATTTCATGCAATAGAAAAACAGAATTTATTTTGTACAAAAAGCTTTGTTTGCAATTAGAGGTCAGACCGTTTCGGTAGTTCATGACCAAGTTTGCACACACTGCATTAGGGATTTTGGCCCACTCCTCCATACAGATCTTCTCCACATCTTTCAGGTTTTAGGGCTTGTCTTAGGGTATGTGTGCACGTTGCGCTCTAGCATGACAAAACGCAGCGTTTTGAATGCAGAATTGATGCATTCTGGATGCTTGTTCTTCCATAGACAGAGCGGGAAAAGCGTCCAAAGGGCCAAAAAAGTGACATGTTGCTTTTTAGAACGCATCGATTTTGTCAAAAAATTTACATCAAAAACGCTGCGTTTCAAAACGCAAAGTGTGCATGGAATTTGCTTAATTCTCATAGACTTTGCTGGGGACGCAGAACGCATGCGTTTACGCTACAGTTCAAAGCGCTGCGTAAATGCATGTAATTATTTAACAGGAGAACAATATGGGAAGAATAATGACCAATATAATCTGTTTGAGTAAATCAAGAACCCCAAACGTCCAATTCTGGTAAAATATTAAATATCTTTATTCCACAAAAAGATAAAAAAAATCACACCAAAATTACAAAAGACAATGTATAAATAGTTATGGTAGCACAGGTGAGGAGAGAAGTATTCCAGATAGAGAGACCCTATTTTGGCCTGCATTAAACTATCACCGCAAGTGCAGGAAAGACTATAGGTGTATGCTGGAGAGCTTCATAAAATGCAACTCTAGTAGGATTATCATAAAGTCAGGGAAGTTCCAAATGGAGGTTCCCATAATGAATCAATATAAAGTGCAAACTGCAATTGCTGCAAAGCGTGACAGGTATCCAGCATCACACATTATAGAAAGTAATAAAGAAGCAAGTGCTTACCCATATTGACCGCATGAAATAAAAAAGTTACGTCTCTCAGAAAAAGAATGGCGATAAAAAAAAAACGGCAAGCGAAAAATCGGCCGGAAGTGAAGAGGTTAATAAAGTGGTGAAAGAGGGTGGGGTTTTTTGTCTTTTATTCCAAATAAAGGATTTTTTCTGGTGTATGTGTCTATTTACTTTCACTTACAGGTTAATCATGGAAGGTATCTCGGGGAGACGCCTGCCATGATTAACCTAGGACATAGTGGCAGCTATGGGCTGCTGCCATTAACTCCTTATTACCTCGATTGCCACCGCACCAGGGTAATTCGGGATGAGCTGGAGAAGAACCCGCCAGAGAAGTGTGACAGCCGTGCAGTGCCGCGATGGTGATCGTTGAGTATAAAGGAGGGAGGGAAAGACTGACAGACAGAGAGACAGTCCGACGGACAAACCGACAGAGAAAGAGAGAGACTATTTACACACTGTCTGGGCATGCCCAGAAACAAAAAACAGAAATCGGCGCCGGCTTCCGGCATATGACGGATGATCCCGGATCCGACGTCCATAGGCTCCCATTATAAAACACACCTTACAGGGCCGGATCCGACGCAATCCGTTTTTTTGCCGGACAAAAAAACATTCACCTCAGCGTTCTATCCGGCCACCAGACAAGCAAATTTTACTGGATCCAGCGAAATCCGGATGGAACACAAGACCATCCGACGCAATCCGGCGCTAATAAAAGTCTATGGGGGAAAAAACGCATCCAGCGGCAACAGATGCCAGATGCGTTTTTTCATGTTTCTGCCGGATTGCGCCTGATGGCAAAAAACTGATGTGTGAACATTAGCTGCACACCCTGTTCAGCTCTCCTCCTGGGTCCTAGCTGCCTGCACTCTTTTCAGCTCTCCTCCTGGGTCCTAGCTGCCTGCACACCCTGTTCAGCCCTCCTCCTGGGTCTTAGCCGCCTGCACACCCTGTAGTTAACTCCCTGCCTGTTCTACACATTGCTGATCTATGGCGGCTCAGAGCGATCACGGACAGCTTCTGCAGTTTCAGTTTGCTGGATGGGTGTGGATGAGGAGTGGATATGGGTGTGGCTGTTTGTGAAATGGGCATGGTTAGGGGGTGTGGCCTGAAAATTGCCGTGGCGCGCGTTGAGCGCCACACACTTTGTCCCTCTTTCCCTTCTTTAAAAGTTGGGAGGTATGGTTCAAGGTTCACTTCAGGACCTTGAAATGCTTCTTACAGAGCCACTTCTTAGTTGCAGCATGACAATGACTGACTCAAAACATGCAGCCAGGGCAGGCCCAGGCACAACCCATCTTCAATACTTCAGGCTGCTTTCACACATCAGTTTTTTGCCATCAGGCACAATCTGGCAAAAACCTGAAAAAACTGATCTGGCATCTGTTGCCGCCGGATCAGGTTTTCCCCCCATAGACTTCTATTAGCGCCGGATGGCCTTGTGTTCTATCCGGCTTTCGCCGGATCCGGCAAAATTTGCTTGTCCGGTGGCCAGATGGAACGCTGAGGGGGAACTGTTTTTGTCTTCGGATCCGGCGCCGTATGGCGTGTTTTATAATGGAAGCCTACGGACACCGGATCAGGTGTAATACGGCAAAAAAAAACCAGATAACCTGATACGGCCTCCGGATCCATTATTTTGAACTGAGCATGCTCAATATCACAACGGATCCGTCAAAAAACTGAAGGAACTGGTTGAAAAAACTGATGCAACTGATCTATTTTTTCGCCGGATCGTACCTGATCCAAAAGAATGATGTGTGAAAGCACCCGGGAAGGAGGTTGTTGGCAATACATGACCCCATCCATCCTGCTTTCAATACTGTGCAGCTGTCCTTTCTCTTTGAAGAAAAGCACTTCCAAAGTATGATGTTGCCACCCCCATGCTTCACAGTTTGGATGGTGTACCTACAAAAAAAAAAAAATTACAGACCTCACCATTCTTTGTAGAAGACAATACATACGGCTCTCTGATAAGGATCAAATTGCTTGGTCCTCCACTGTCCAATCAGAACATAAGATAATTTTATGGGATAGGGGAATTAAAATATATATATAATTATCTATATATCTCATATATATCTATATATCATATATATCTATATATATAATTGCCTTATTCTGTCTGTCTGCCTTGCTCCAAAATTGTGTCCTTATGGTGACACAAAGCTCATTGGCCGCTGGGCTCGCCATGGCCCCGCCCCCCCGCACGGATTGGCCGCTCGCCTCGCCTCGGCTCCGCCCCTCCACGGATTGGTCGCTCGCCTCGGCCTGGCCCCGCCCTCCGCATGGATTGCCCGCTCGCCTCAGCCCTCCGCACACATCGCCAGACATAACCTTGCGCTGCTGGGATCGTGACGGAGCCGGTGTACGCTGGTAACCATTATACACATCGGGTAACTAAGGTCCCTTGGTTACCCGATGTGTATCATAGTTACCAGTGTACACCGGCTCCGTCACGATCCCAGCAGCGCCAGACATAACCTTGCGATGCTGGGATCGTGACGGAGCCGGTGAACGCTGGTAACCATTATACACATCGGGTAACTAAGGTCCCTTAGTTACCCGATGTGTATCATAGTTACCAGCGTACACCGGCTCCCGGTACACATGTGCAGGGAGCCGGCATTATACTCCTCTCCCCCCAGGACTACTCCTATTATAGTCCTCCTATTATACTCCTCTCTGAGTATAATAGGAGAACTATTATAGCATGGGGGATGGAGCACGATGGGGTGCGCAGCATGGGGGATGTAGCACGATGGGGGGGTGCGCAGCATGGGGGATGGAGCACGATGGGGAGTGTGCAGCATGGGGGATGGAGCACGATGGGGGGTGCGCAGCATGGGGGATGGAGCACGATTGGGGGTGCGCAGCATGGGGGATGGAGCACGATGGGGGGTGCGCAGCATGGGGGATGGAGCACGATGGGGGGTGCGCAGCATGTGGGATGGAGCACGATGGGGAGTGCGCAGCATGGGGGATGGAGCACGATTGGGGGTGCGCAGCATCGGGGATGGAGCACGATGGGGAGTGCGCAGCATGGGGGGTGGAGCACGATTGGGAGTGCGCAGCATGGAGGATGGAGCACGATGGGGGGTGCGCAGCATGGGGGATGGAGCACGATGGGGGGTGCGCAGCATGGGGGATGGAGCACGATGGGAGGTGCACACCTCCCCCCAACACACACACACAACACACCACACACACACTGGGAACCTCAAACACCGCCCTACACAGACACCCACACACACAGACAACGCCGCACACACACAACACCCAACATACAAACACCGCGGCATACATAAATATATGCACATACCGCACAACACACACATTGCACAAAACATGCCTCCCCCCAAAACACACCACACCCACACAAACCGCGCAACACACACACACACAACGCGACAGACACACAGCGCTCCACAAACAACGCAACACACATACAACACCGCTCTCACCCCCCGCCACACCCAGACAACACCCAGAACATGTGCAGCGCCCTACACAAACACTTGGCAACTACACACAACAACATATATATATATATATATATATATATATATATATATAACAAAAATCATACATGAACTACACAATACGTAAATTCTAGAATACCCGATGCGTAGAATCGGGCCACCTTCTAGTATATATATATATAATATACTGTATATATCTCTATACACACGCTCAGAATGTGTGTATGTATGTATGTGTGTGTGTGTTTATATATATATATCTCTATAATCTATATACACGCTTAGAATATGTGTATGTATATGTGTGTATGTGTGTGTGATATATATACATATATATATATATATATATATATATATATATGTATATATATGTATATATATATGTATATATATGTATATACAGTTAGGTCCAGAAATATTTGGACAGTGACACAAGTTTTGTTATTTTAGCTGTTTACAAAAACATGTTCAGAAATACAATTATATATATAATATGGGCTGAAAGTGCACACTCCCAGCTGCAATATGAGAGTTTTCACATCCAAATCGGAGAAAGGGTTTAGGAATCGTAGCTCTGTAATGCATAGCCTCCTCTTTTTCAAGGGACCAAAAGTAATTGGACAAGGGACTCTAAGGGCTGCAATTAACTCTGAAGGTGTCTCCTTCATTAACCTGTAATCAATGAAGTAGTTAAAAGGTCTGGGGTTGATTACAGGTGTGTGGTTTTGCATTTGGAAGCTGTTGCTGTGACCAGACAACATGTGGTCTAAGGAACTCTCAATTGAGGTGAAGCAGAACATCCTGAGGCTGAAAAAAAAGAAAAAATCCATCAGAGAGATAGCAGACATGCTTGGAGTAGCAAAATCAACAGTCGGGTACATTCTGAGAAAAAAGGAATTGACTGGTGAGCTTGGGAACTCAAAAAGGCCTGGGCGTCCACGGATGACAACAGTGGTGGATGATCGCCGCATACTTTCTTTGGTGAAGAAGAACCCGTGCACAACATCAACTGAAGTCCAGAACACTCTCAGTGAAGTAGGTGTATCTGTCTCTAAGTCAACAGTAAAGAGAAGACTCCATGAAAGTAAATACAAAGGGTTCACATCTAGATGCAAACCATTCATCAATTCCAAAAATAGACAGGCCAGAGTTAAATTTGCTGAAAAACACCTCATGAAGCCAGCTCAGTTCTGGAAAAGTATTCTATGGACAGATGAGACAAAGATCAACCTGTACCAGAATGATGGGAAAAAAAACGTTTGGAGAAGAAAGGGAACGGCACATGATCCAAGGCACACCACATCGTCTGTAAAACATGGTGGAGGCAACGTGATGGCATGGGCATGCATGGCTTTCAATGGCACTGGGTCACTTGTGTTTATTGATGACATAACAGCAGACAAGAGTAGCCGGATGAATTCTGAAGTGTACCGGGATATACTTTCAGCCCAGATTCAGCCAAATGCCACAAAGTTGATCGGACGGCGCTTCATAGTACAGATGGACAATGACCCCAAGCATACAGCCAAAGCTACCCAGGAGTTCATGAGTGCAAAAAAGTGGAACATTCTGCAATGGCCAAGTCAATCACCAGATCTTAACCCAATTGAGCATGCATTTCACTTGCTCAAATCCAGACTTAAGATGGAAAGACCCACAAACAAGCAAGACCTGAAGGCTGCGGCTGTAAAGGCCTGGCAAAGCATTAAGAAGGAGGAAACCCAGCGTTTGGTGATGTCCATGGGTTCCAGACTTAAGGCAGTGATTGCCTCCAAAGGATTCGCAACAAAATATTGAAAATAAAAATATTTTGTTTGGGTTTGGTTTATTTGTCCAATTACTTTTGACCTCCTAAAATGTGGAGTGTTTGTAAAGAAATGTGTACAATTCCTACAATTTCTATCAGATATTTTTGTTCAAACCTTCAAATTAAACGTTACAATCTGCACTTGAATTCTGTTGTAGAGGTTTCATTTCAAATCCAATGTGGTGGCATGCAGAGCCCAACTCGCGAAAATTGTGTCACTGTCCAAATATTTCTGGACCTAACTGTATATATATATATATATATATATATATATATCTCGATAGATAGGTAGTTATATTATTTTTTTTATAATGATTATTGATTGAGTAAAGAAAACCCTAAAAAAAACCAAGCTGACGCCTACTTTCCTATCAGCACCCCTGCGGGTCCAGCAGTGGCCACGCTTGAAACGTTTTCATTCACAACTCATGGCACCACTGCAGTATTCGGGTAGCTAATTAGAGAAGTCCCCCATGATGCCCTCATCTAGTCACCTGACCGTTGCAGTGACTTCTGATCGGGACAGTTGCCACGGTCCTGTGGAGAGGGTGCACTGGATCTGCTGGGATCTGGAAGAGAGTATATTTTTAAGCAATTCATATCTTTGTTGGACAATCCATTTTAATAGTTCAACATCTGTCATGATATTGCTTCCTAATACATGCACATATTGTGATTTGTGCAGTCACCATTTACACAGCTCCTCCCATAGTGTCCTAATAGTGGTTCTATTGTAAAACAGGTGTTACTGCACAATAGCATTTAATCTGCCCCCTGTGAAGGGGACCTGTGGCTCAAAATGTTTTTTCCCCCACGTGTAACTGATATTTTGGCCACAAAGTTGGCACAGCTTTGCCCTCTGTTGGCAATAATCTAAACTGTTGACTAGTTTGTTTGGGTTTTTTTACACCTCATTCATCTGCCTGAAAGGAGTGGCTTGTGGCCATCTTTGAGAAATACAGGCCCGCATGCAGTGAGACTGACGTTTCGTACACAAGCATTAAAGAGAATTATGTGCTCCATTGCCAGACATATATTTCCTCTAAATTCTCCTGTCCTAGTTTGAAGAACTGACCAGGGACCAGGCATGAGACTAACGTTACAATCAGCGTTGTTTCCGCTCGGCGGAAGCAACGCAGCGTCGCCCAGCGGAAGCAACGTAGGTACTTTTGGCACCATCCGTCATCCATTCAAGTCTATGGAAAACAGCGGAATCCGTTAACGGATTCCGCTGTTTTCCAAAAGGGCGGATGGCGCCAAAAGAGAAACAACGCAAGTGTGAAAGTACCCTAATCCGGTGCCGCCCCTGTCCAACTCCTCCCAGCGATGCTGCAGGTGATTGACAGGTCATTGATCATAAGTCTGTCATCTGCGGTGGTGCTGGGAAGAGCCGGGCACAGGTGACATTGAACTAGTGTCCTCTGCCTGTGAAGGAAGCGCTGGGGTATGGTGCGCCTCATTCATTCTACTTAGTGAATTCGGTGCATCTTTCACCTTCTGTTCACATACATCTCAGAATCTGTTCCCTATCCGGTTTATAAATTCAGAATATTTGGGCTATGCTTGGCTCCATGTATTTATTCAACACGTGCCAGAAACACTCCGCTAATGAATGTTACCCAGTCAGCCATGTCACCTTTTATTGGGTCAAGAAGGGAAATCCATAAGGAAATGGTCAGGACTATGTTGCAGTAAGGCATTAGAATCTGCATGCATGTTATATAATTCCATCATCACAAGCAAAAAGCTAGAATGTAAATTTTGAAAGCAATTAAATGTAAGCCTCACACAGGTTAACACATTTTATGGCATCTCACCAGCAATGTAATTATTGATTCATAAACTTAGGAGAAAGGGGAACTTTTTTTTTTTCCCCTTCTAGGATCCTGCATTAGATAAAAAAAAAAAAACCCAAAACAACAAAAACCGGTACATGCAGCTGTCATTAAATGGAGCCTGTCATGTGAAAAACTCTAACCTGCAGATATGGGGTTAATCTGCAGGTTAATAGCATTTTGAACCTGACCAGCGCTGGCACAGATGGCTCTGCTGTTGGGAGAAAATTAACTTTATGCCTCCTGGCAGCATTTTGGTTTCAGTCATCAGGGTGGCGCTGGCTCAGGTTCAGTCATTGCACAGTATATAAGAGCTGCAGCTGTAACCACGCCCCCAACACTTACTTACAGCCAATCAGCATTAGACCCAGATGTCAGAGCGCGGGGGGGGCGTCCTTACAGCCGCAGCTCTCCATACACATAGCACTGACTGAACCTGAGCCAGCACCCCGATGACTAAGACCCAAATGCTGGCGGGAGGAATATAGTTTATTTCCTCCCAGCAGCAGGGCTATCTGTGCCTTCACCTGCAGATTAAACCCATATCTGCAGGTTAATAGCGGTTTTATATATGACAGTCTCCCTTTAATAGGGAGCACTCATATTATATATGCTGTATATATATATATATATATATATATATATATATATATATATATATATATATATATATATATATATATATATATATATATACAGTCAGGGCCAGAAATATTTGGACAGTGACACAAGTTTTGTTATTTTAGCTGTTTACAAAAACATGTTCAGAAATACAATTATATATATAATATGGGCTGAAAGTGCACACTCCCAGCTGCAATATGAGAGTTTTCACATCCAAATTGGAGAAAGGGTTTAGGAATCATAGCTCTGTAATGCATAGCCTCCTCTTTTTCAAGGGACCAAAAGTAATTGGACAAGGGACTCTAAGGGCTGCAATTAACTCTGAAGGCGTCTCCCTCGTTAACCTGTAATCAATGAAGTAGTTAAAAGGTCTGGGGTTGATTACAGGTGTGTGGTTTCGCATTTGGAAGCTGTTGCTGTGACCAGACAACATGCGGTCTAAGGAACTCTCAATTGAGATGAAGCAGAACATCCTGAGGCTGAAAAAAAAGAAAAAATCCATCAGAGAGATAGCAGACATGCTTGGCGTAGCAAAATCAACAGTCGGGTACATTCTGAGAAAAAAGGAATTGACTGGTGAGCTTGGGAACTCAAAAAGGCCTGGGCGTCCACGGATGACAACAGTGGTGGATGATCGCCGCATACTTTCTTTGGTGAAGAAGAACCCGTTCACAACATCAACTGAAGTCCAGAACACTCTCAGTGAAGTAGGTGTATCTGTCTCTAAGTCAACAGTAAAGAGAAGACTCCATGAAAGTAAATACAAAGGGATCACATCTAGATGCAAACCCTTCATCAATTCCAAAAATAGACAGGCCAGAGTTAAATTTGCTGAAAAACACCTAATGAAGCCAGCTCAGTTCTGGAAAAGTATTCTATGGACAGATGAGACAAAGATCAACCTGTACCAGAATGATGGGAAGAAAAAAGTTTGGAGAAGAAAGGGAACGGCACATGATCCAAGGCACACCACATCCTCTGTAAAACATGGTGGAGGCAACGTGATGGCATGGGCATGCATGGCTTTCAATGGCACTGGGTTACTTGTGTTTATTGATGACATAACAGCAGACAAGAGTAGCCGGATGAATTCTGAAGTGTACCGGGATATACTTTCAGCCCAGATTCAGCCAAATGCCGCAAAGTTGATCGGACGGCGCTTCATAGTACAGATGGACAATGACCCCAAGCATACAGCCAAAGCTACCCAGGAGTTCATGAGTGCAAAAAAGTGGAACATTCTGCAATGGCCAAGTCAATCACCAGATCTTAACCCAATTGAGCATGCATTTCACTTGCTCAAATCCAGACTTAAGACGGAAAGACCCACAAACAAGCAAGACCTGAAGGCTGCAGCTGTAAAGGCCTGGCAAAGCATTAAGAAGGAGGAAACCCAGCGTTTGGTGATGTCCATGGGTTCCAGACTTAAGGCAGTGATTACCTCCAAAGGATTCGCAACAAAATATTGAAAATAAAAATATTTTGTTTGGGTTTGGTTTATTTGTCCAATTACTTTTGACCTCCTAAAATGTGGAGTGTTTGTAAAGAAATGTGTACAATTCCTACAATTTCTATCAGATATTTTTGTTCAAACCTTCAAATTAAACGTTACAATCTGCACTTGAATTCTGTTGTAGAGGTTTCATTTCAAATCCAATGTGGTGGCATGCAGAGCCCAACTCACGAAAATTGTGTCACTGTCCAAATATTTCTGGACCTAACTGTATATATATATATATATATATATATATATATATACAGTCATATGAAAAAGTTTGGGCACCCCTATTAATGTTAACCTTTTTTCTTTATAACAATTTGTTTTTTTGCATTAGCTATTTCAGTTTCATATATCTAATAACTGATGGACCGAGTAATATTTCTGGATTGAAATGAGGTTTATTGTACTAACAGAAAATGTGCAATCCGCATTTAAACAAAATTTGGCCGGTGCAAAAGTATGGGCACCTCAACATAAAAGTGACATTAATATTTTGTAGATCCTCCTTTTGCAAAAATAACAGCCTCTAGTCGCTTCCTGTAGCTTTTAATGAGTTCCTGGATCCTGGATGAAGGTATTTTTTACCATTCCTGTTTACAAAACAATTCCAGTGCAGTTAAGTTTGATGGTCGCCGAGCATGGACAGCACGCTTCAAATCATCCCACAGATTTTCAATGATATTCAGGTCTGGGGACTGGGATGGCCATTCCAGAACATTGTAATTGTTCCTCTGCATGAATGCCTGAGTAGATTTGGAGCGGTGTTTTGGATCATTGTCTTGCTGAAATATCCATCCCCTGCGTAACTTCAACTTCGTCACTGATTATTGCACATTATTGTCAAGAATCTGCTGATACTGAGTTGAATCCATGCGACCCTCAACTTTAACAAGATTCTCGGTGCCGGCATTTGCCACACAGCCCCAAAGCATGATGGAACTTCCACGAAATTTTACTGTGGGTAGCAAGTGCTTTTCTTGGAATGCCGTGGTTTTTTTCCTCCATGCATAACGCCTTTTTGTATGACCAAACAACTCAATCTTAGTTTCATCAGCCCACAGGACCTACTTCCAAAATGTAACTGGCTTGTCCAAATGTGCTTTTGCATACCTCAGGCGACTCTGTTTATGGCGTGCTTGCAGAAACGGCTTCTTTCGCATCACTCTTCCATACAGCTTCTCCTTGTGCAACATGCGCTGTATTGTTGACCAATGCACATTGACACCATCTGCAGCAAGATGAAGCTGCAGGTCTTTGGAGGTGGTCTGTGGATTGTCCTTGACTTTTCTCACCATTCTTCTCTGCCTTTCTGATATTTTTCTTGGCCTGCCACTTCTGGGCTTAACAAGAACTGTACCTGCGTTCTTCCATTTCCTTACTATGTTCCTCACAGTGGATACTGACCGTTTAAATCTCTGAGACAACTTTTTGTATCCTTCCCCTGAACAACTATGTTGAATAATCCTTGTTTTCAGATCATTTGAGAGTTGTTTTGAGCCCATGATGCCACTCTTCATAGGAGATTCAAATAGGAGAACAACTTGCAAGTGGCCACCTTAAATACCTTTTCTCATGATTGGATACACCTGCCTATGAAGTTCAAAGCTCAATGAGGTTACAAAACCAATTTAGTGCTTTAGTAAGTCAGTAAAAAGTAGTTAGGAGTGTCCAAATCAAGAAATTGATAACGGTGCCCATACTTTTGCACCGGTCAAATTTTGTTTAAATGCGGATTGCACATTTTCATTTCAATCCAGAAATATTACTCAGTCCATCAGTTATTAGATATATGAAACTGAAATAGCTGTTGCAAAAACCCAAATTGTTATAAAGAAAAAAGGTTAACATTAATAGGGGTGCCCAAACTTTTTCATATGACTGTATATATATATATAGTGATAACACAGCATGTTCCCATACTGTCTCTGGTGACAGCTCTGTAAATGTCATGTATTTAAAGAGTAAGCTGCGACCCAGTTAGTGTCTGTGTACTCTGATGGTCTCTGTTATGTGTGAGCGAACATCACTAAGTTCAGCTTTACCTCAAGTTCTCACCAGCATTTGGGGAGCTTTTCATGTTGCAGATCTTTGCACCTTTTGGCGAAATTATTATTTTTATGCTTTTTTTTATTGCATAAATAAAGCTGCTTTGTTTTTTATACTCCTTGGTATTTGCTTCTGACTAAACTTTGATAGTCATGTGTGGATTACATGTGATTTTAGTGCGGCCACAGCACAAACGTGTACAAAAAAAGCATTAAAAAATAAAAGCACAGGTGGCACATAATTTCTATAAGTGCTGTCCATTTTGCTGGAATTGTCAGATACTAAGTTTTCTGGGCTGTCAAAATATGCAGCATTGCAAAGTCATTGTTGGAACTTATCCTAAGGCACAATGAGAGACAGGCAAGCCAAAAATGTCAGCGATAAAGTGATGGTGATAAAGCAAAGGTGAGAGCCTTTTTTTTTTGTGTTTAAGTCCATTTGGATATGTGGACCATCATTCAGCTGTACAAACTTACCAGCTTGAAAGTGATCCTGCTATATATGATCAATTAATGACCTCAATCCTAATATATCTATAACTGCTTCTCAAAGATGAGGTGTGTGATATTAGGTGGTGATTTTGCAATTTGCAACTCCTTTTCCAGGTTTACACCATCGCCAAGAGTCAACTGGGCTCCAGAATAAGTTTTTTTTAAAACACTGCACTGTTATTCAGAACACAGCAGCATAATTCAGTGTTTGTCTCCTCAAAGTGAGAAATTCCTGATTGCTCATCTAATATTTATAGAACGCAAGCAGTGGCAGGCCGGCTGTAAACACATCACATAGGAGACAGACTGCTGTATATACATCACATAGGAGACAACAAGACTGCTGTATACTTATAGCATAGGACACACAGACTGTCACCTAGGAGACTGCGACTGCTGTGTACACATCACACATGAAAAGAGACTTTTTTTTGTATGTACGAGATAAGGTACACCACTGTACAAACATCACATAGGAAACATAAGGCAGAGGCGGCATAGGAGAGAAGTCTTTTATCTCCGCCAAATTTATTTGAGTGGGCTTTTATTCTCACATTTTACAAAAAAAATCGGTGAAAAGTCAGCATAAGGCCGGTCAGCTGCACCTGCCATTTGTTGAAGTGTAGAAAGCCAGCTAAAAATGTAATACATCAACTCTCAGCTGTTACAGCACTCCTGCTGCCCAATATTCAGTCATCAGTGGCTGCTCTGTCCATAGTCATGTGCCAGTCTGTCCACCCTAGAACAGGACCTCTGTGCATAAAAGCCTTGGAGGTCACAGCACGCTTCGAGACGTTATGCTGTGCCGTGGTCTCCAAGGCTTCGACGCAGTTGTAAGTCATTTTACATTTACAGTGGGTACGGAAAGTATTCAGACCCCTTTAAATTTGTAACTCTTTGTTTCATGGCAGCCATTTGGTAAATTCAAAAACGTTCATTTTTTCTCTCAATGTATACTCTGCACCACATCTTGACAGAAAAAAAAACCCAGAAATGTAGAATTTTTTGCAAATTTATTAAACAATAAAAACTGAAATATCACATGGTCATAAGTATTCAGACCCTTTGCTTAGTATTGAGTAAAAGCACTTGTGACGCCCCTGCGGTAACCATGTGTCACAAAAACAAGGTAAAAGCTCAGGTCCTACGTGACTATGCCAGTCACTACACACACACACTAGCACACCAGGACATTTACACTCACTGTACCCGGTTGGGAGCGTCACCTAGCCAGATGACAGGGCTGGGCACTGTTAGATAACAGGCAGCCACTGGGAGGAAGAGACCAGACCTGGGGGAGGAGAAAGCGACCTGGGGAGTGTGGCTAGTCATTCGGAGAAAGGAAGTGAAAGAGGAAGGAGTTGTGAGTGAGGAGAGGAGTAGTGAGAAAGGTGTCAAGACAGACAACAGACTCTTGAGACACATAGAAAGTAGCAAAGAATCCGCAAAGACCTGAGTAGAAAGAACAGCCACTCAGAGGAGAAAAGTAGCTGGAGAGTGAGAGAGCAAGCTCCAAGGACAGCGGGATCCTGTGGGGTGGACATCCAGTGCTCACAGTACTTTGCACGCACGGGTTGCAGATCCCAGAACAGACCAGGACTTCAAGCTATCTGTTAACTCTACCAGGCGGGTGGGTTTCCATGACTCATCTGCCACCACTAACGTTCGAGGCATCAGCAGCAAAGAGGGGACCGGGAGAAATTCCCTTAAATAGTCCAAGCTGCCTGCGGCAGGACCCAGACACCAGGAGGGCCTCCAAGTGCTCGACGCCAATGAGGACCCACATACACCAGAGTGCACAAGAAGTAGAGTAGCACCAGGTTGGCTGGCACAGCTATAAGGACATGGGCGTACCTGGGATCCAGCACGCAAATCCAATAAGTAAAGATAATCAAACTGCACTCTCAGGCTGGACTGCTTCATTGCTGCGCGCCTCCACGTTAACTCTTCACTAACCCCTGGGGAAAAACCCTGCTCGCAGAGGGCTCCACCATCCACGCTGCCCCCATCCATCATCCCCAGTGGGATCCCGCAGCAGCGGCCCTAGTATCCCTGGCCCAAAAACCACGAGTGGCGTAGTCGGACTTTATTTTTCTTTTTCATTTAAAACTGTTCGACGGTGCCCCGGGTCCGGGACCCCTCAACCACGGACCACCCGGATCCGAGCAGCTCGGCTGCCCTGGGGCGCGACACACCCTTTTGAGCTAGTACAGCCATGAGTCTTCTTGGGAATGATGCAACAAGTTTTTTACACTTGGGGAGCGTCTGCCATTCTTCCTTGCAGATCCTCTCCAGTTCCGTCAGGTTGGATGGTGAACGTTGGTGGACAGCATTTTCAGGTCTCTCCAGAGTTGCTCAATAGGGTTTAGGGCAGGGCTCTGGCTGGGCCAGTCAAGAATGGTCACAGAGTTGTTCTGAAGCCACTCCTTTGTTATTTTAGCTCTGTGCTTAGGGTCATTGTCTTGTTGGAAGGTTAACCTTCAGCCAATTGTGAGGTCCAGAGCACTCTAGAAGAGGTTTTCTTCCAGGATATCTCTGTACTTGGCTGCATTTATCTTTCCTTCAATTGCAACCAGTCGTCCTGTCCCTGCAGCTGAAAAACACCCCCATAGCATGCTGCCACCACCATGTTTCACTGTTGGGATTGTATTGGGCAGGTGATGAGCAGTGTCTGGTTTTCTCCACACATACCGCTTAGGCCCGCTTTACATGCTGCAATATCGTTACCGATATCGCTAGCGAGCGTACCCGCCCCCATCGTTTGTGCAACACAGGCAAATCGCTGGCCATGGCCCACAAAATCGCGTGGACCCGTCACACTACTTACCTGCCTAGCGACGTCGCTGTGATCGGCGAACCGCCTCCTTTCTAAGGGGGCGGTTCATTCGGTGTCACAGCGACGTCACTAAGTGGCCGCCCAATCAAAGCGGAGGCGCGGATATGAGCGGGAAATAACATCCCGCCCATCTGCTTCCTTCCTCATTGCCGGCGGCCGCAGGTAAGGTGAGGTTCCTCGTTCCTGCGGTGTCACACGTAGCGATGTGTGCTGCCGCAGGAACGACTAACTACATCCTACAAGAAGCAGCAACTATAATTGGGAAGAGGGGGTGATGGCACCGATGAGCGATTTTGAACAATTTTGCGACAATTCAAAATCATGGTGTCGCACACAACGACATCGCTAAAACGGCCGGATGTGCGTCACAATTTCCGTGACCCCAACGAGATCGATTTAGCGATATCGTAGCGTGTAAAGCCACCCTTAGAATTATCACCAAAAAGTTCTATCTTCATCTCATCAGACCATAATGTTATTTCTCATAATCTGGGAGTCATTCATGTGGGGGTTTTTTTCAAATTATGTGCGGGCTTTCATATGTCTTGCACTGAGGAGAGGCTGCCGTCGGGCCACTGCTTATAAAGGCCTGACTGGTTGAGGGCTGCAGTGATAGTTTACTTTGTGGAACTTTCTCCCATCTCCCTACTGCATCTCTGGAGCTCAGCCACAGTGATCTTATGGTTCTTTACCTCTCTCACCAAGGCTCTTCTCCCACGATTGCTCAGTTTGGCTGGATGGCCAGGTCTAGAAAGAGTTGTGGTGGTCCCAAACGTCCTCCATTTAAGGATTATGGAGGCGACTGTGCTCTTAGGAACCTTCAGTACAGCAGAAATTCTTTTATAACCTTGGCCAGATCTGTGCCTTGCAACAATTCTGCTCTTCGGGCAGTTCCTTTGACCTCATGATTCTCATTTGGTCTGACATGCACTGTAAGCTGTGAGGTCTTATATACGGTAATAGACAGGTGTGTGCCTTTCCAAATCAAGTCCTACCATTTTAATTAAACACAGCTGGATTCCATTGAAGGAGTAGAACCATCTCAAGGAGGATGACAAGGAAATGTACAGCATGTGACTTAAATATGAGTGTCTGAGCAAAGGGTCTGAATACTTATGACCATGTGATATTTCAGTTTTTCTTGTTTAATAAATTTGCAAACATTTCTACATTTCTGGGGTTTTTTTCTGTAAAGATGGGGTGCAGAGTGAACATTAATGAGAAAAAAAAATGAACTTTTTTGAATCTACCAAATGATTGCAATGAAACAGAGAGTGAAAAATTTAAAGAGGTCTGAATACTTTCCGTACCCACTGTACACTTATTACGCTCTGGGTCTGGAGACATTAATTTTGCAGTAATTAACTTCAAATCAAATTTCATTGTAAAATCTGTGAGTTTGCAAGTTAGAATTGTCAAATACGCTCATTTCTAGTAATGAAGTACATTGCAAAGATTCATAACTGGGAATATTTTAATGCGCTGTTAAGATCTATGGGTGGCACACAGCTGACCCTGAGAATCTGCCCCTAGGGATAGTTTAAAATGAAAATAGGTGTTACCGGTGTAATACATGTAGATCAGGAGAGCAGCTAGTCAATCATTGCATGTCTAACACTGGTAAAGCCCCTTTTATTAAAATAAGCTATCAATCTGTTCTGGTCTGCAAAATGCTACTGACAGATGCCCTTGAATGGGAATCTGTAGGATCAACCCTACTAAGCCGTCTATATGGTCTGATAACTTGATATAGGTGATCCAATTTCTTATACCCAAGAAAGCCACGTTTTTCTTAATTTGTAAATCAGCTGTTAAGACCTATGGGACAGAGACAGATCTCCTTGAAAATCTGCCTCCAGAGCTAGTTTTGTGGTAAGAGAAGGCCATGTTCACATGTTGAGTATTTGATCAGTAATTCACCTTTGTATTTGTAAGCCAAAACCAGGAGTGGCGCAATCAGAGGAAAAGTACAATAGAGTTCAATACAATATAAGTACAATATAACATGAGCTCCACTTCTGTAATGTTTACCCACTCCTGGGTATGGCTTACATACAATACAGAAGTTGTGCTCGTGATTCTAAAGGCCCAGTCACACACAACGACTTACCAGCGATCCCGAAAACGATTCACCCTGATAAGGATCACTAGTAAGTCGCTGTGAGGTCGCTGGTGAGATGTCACACAGTCACACCTTTCCAACGACGCAGTAACGATCAGCGACCTGTATAACGATCTCGGCGGGTGTTGGGACCGTGTTAGGAGGTCGTTGGTAGGTGTCAAACAGCGATGCGTCCTGCCCAGCAGGAGATCGCCTTTGGAAAAAATGGTCCGGACCATTCGGGAACGACTAGCGATCTCACAGCAGGGGCCTGATCACTGGTAGGTGTCACACATAACGAGATCGCTGGCGAGATCGCTACTGCATCACAGAAACCGTGACTCAGCAACGATCTCATTAGCGATCTCGTTGTGTGTGACGGGGCCTTAAGGCAAGCCCAGGAGTGGGTAAACAATACAGAAGTGGTGCTCAAGTTTCTATTATATTTTTTCTCTGATTGCGCCACTCCTAGTTTTGGCTTACAAATACGGAGGTAAAATACTGACCAAATACTGAACGTGTTCACGTAGCCTAACTTGTGTTTTATGCAAAAAAAATTCTGATCTTTCTAAAGTCCAGTGGGTGGTTCTAGTCAGTGATTGACAGCTATCTCTATATGCACACTAGAGGTCCCAGGAATGCTCGTTTCATGATAGTCACTCATTCAATGGATGAAACAATCATTTGTACTGCAGAAAAGATCTTTGTTCTCGCAATGCTGAGAAAAATGTCCTCCTATTTGCACTGAATGATCGGTAATAGTTAAAGGGAACCTGACGTCATGAAAACGCAGTCCCATCTGTAATCACCATGTTATATAGCAAGAGGAGCAGAGCAGATTCATTTATTGTCTTGTGAGAAAAGATTCCACATAACCTATGTTTTCATCACTTAATCTTCTCCTGGTATTTTCAGTCCAGTGGGCAGTCCTATAAGTTGTCATATAGAGATAGCTGTCACTCGATGGGACCACCCACTGCTCTGGAAAACCCAGGAAACGTAGTGATGAAAACACAGGTTCGACTGAGAAAACTATATATCAATCTTCTTGGTTCTCCCTGCTCTATAACAGATTTTCGTGGTGACAGGTTCCCTTTAAACATGTCCTATAAGTATAAGCAGGCTCATTTAATGTCTGACAAGCATTTAATGCTGGGGTCGGTTCCTGTAAAAGAATATTTTGACAGGGAAAGCTGTCAATCACGGATTAGGTCCGCCAACTTGTCATGTAATATACAATTTATATTAAGTCTTTTCCCACAAAAGTATATGTCAGTCTGTTCAGTGTATCCTGCTCTGCAAAATGCTGCTAGTACATTGTACTGTATTTCCAAGCTAACAGGCTCACTTAAAATGGTTATTTTACAGTTACTTAGATTGAAAAAAGACCTAGGTACATCTAGTTCAACCTTCCTCCACCAATTCTACGTTGTCTCTAAAGCCTGCTTTACACGTTGCAATTTCGCATACGATATCGTATGCGATTTGCAACGCCCCCATCGTATGTGCGGCACGTTCAATTTGTTGAACGTGCAGCACAAACGATTAACACGTACACGTCACACGTACTTACCCGTCCATACGACCTCGATGTGGGCGGCGAACGTCCACTTCCTGGAGTGGGAGGGACGTTCGGCGTCACAGCGACGTCACGCGGCAGCCGGACAATAGAAGCGGAGGGGCGGAGCTGAGCGGGATGTAAACATCCCGCTCATCTCCTTCCATCCGCATTACCGGCCGGGAGCCGCAGGACGCAGGTAAGATCTGTTCATCGTTCCCAGGGTGTCACACACTGCGATGTGTGCTACCCCGGGTACGATGAACAACCTGACGTTCAATTCATGAGGAATGAACGACGTGCGTGCGATGAACGTTTTACCGTTCAATCGCAATCGCACGTAGCTGTTACACACTGCAATGTACCTTACGATGCCGGATGTGCGTCACTTATGACGTTACTCGCCGACACATTGTAAGATACAGTGCAGCGTGTAAAGCGGGCTTAAGTCACTTATAACCAACAATGTTGTGTGTACTGAGGAAATTATCCAGCCCTTTTTTTAAAAGCTGATATAGTGTCTGCCATTACTACCTCTTCCACAGTCTGACTGCTCTAACTGTAAAGAACCCTTTCCTATTTAGGTTTCGGAATCGCTTTTCTTCCACTCGCAGTGAGTGCCCCCTGGTCCTTAGTATTGTCTTCGGAAGAAATAAGTCATGTGCCAGTCCTTTATATTGACCACACATGTATTTATACATATAAATGAGATCTCCTCTGAGATGTCTTTTTTCTAAGCTAAACATATCTAACTTTTTCAACCTCTCATCATATGTGAGGCCTTCCATTCCTTGTAGTAGTCTAGTCAGCCGCCTTTGAACTGATTCTAACTTCTGTATGTCCTTCTTAAAATGCGGAGCACAAAACTCGAACCCTTATTCCAGATGTGGCCTTACAAGTGATTTATAGAGGGGTAACAAAACGTTGGGGTCACGGGATCTAATCTCTCTTTTTATACACCCTAAAATCTTGTTTGCTTTAGCAGCTGCTGCTTGACATTGAGTGCTGCTGCTCAGCTTATTTGTAATGAGAATACCCAAGTTCTTCTCCTGTTCTGTAGTCCTGAGTTTACTTCCATTTAATGTATATACAGCTATAGGATTACTCCGTCCTAGGTGCAACTTTACATTTATCAACATTAAATCTCATTTGCGAAGTATTTGCACATTCTGACATCTTATCCAGATCTTTTTGTAATATTGTACTATCAAGGTCAGTTTTTAATATTCTACATAGTTTGGTGTCATCAGCAAAGACTGAAACTTTACTAACTTTACTATCAATCCCATCCACAAGGTCATTAATAAAGAGATTAAAAAGAATCGGTCCTAGCACAGATTCCTGCGGCACCCCACTGCTGACTATAGCCCATTTAGAGAATGTAACATTTATGACTGCTCTTTGGTTCTGATCTTTTAGCCAATTCCTTACCCAGTTGCATATAGTTTCCTCTAGTCCTTGCTTCTGGAGTTTTAGTATAAGGCTATTATGTGGTACAGTATCAAATGCCTTTGCAAAGTCCAAATAAATCACATCAGCACCACTAGCAATATCCAGATTTGCACTTACCCCCTTATAGAACCTCAACAGATTAGTTAGACATGATTTTTCTTTCATGAAGCCATGCTATCTGTTAGTTATTATATTATTTTCTGCAATATATTTTTGCATGTCATCCCTTAAAATGCCCTCAAAAACTTTGCATACTACTGATGTCAGGCTTACTGGAGGGTAGTTGCCTGGATCCACCCTCTTACCTTTCTTAAATATCGGTACCACATCAGCAATCCTCCAATCCTGAGGCACCAACTCTGTTACAAGCGAGTCTAAAAATATGAGATACAGTGGTCTGTTGATTACAGAGCTCAATTCCCTCAAAATTTGTGGATGAATGCCATCGGGCCCGGGGATTTCTCAATGTTTAATTTACTCAGACGCAGGCGTACTTCTTCTTGTGTTAAATTAATTATATCGGGTGGTGAACTTTGATTTTTCACTTGTTGAATGATCCCTGGAACAGTCTGCTCCTTAGTGAACACTGATGAGAAGTTCCTGTTTAATATCTCAGTCTTTTGTTTGCCCTCTATAACTAACTTGTTATTATATTTTAAGGGGCCGATAGTATCCTTAACCCCTTCCCGACCCTTGACGCACCATATGCGTCATGAAAGTTTGTGCCTTCCCGACCTTTGACGCACCATATGCGTCATGGCGGGTTTCCGTTTCTGCAGCGCTGGTACTCACTCCTTCGCTGACCACTAATGAAACAGAATATCTTTTCTCTGAATGTACCCTAAAGGCTGCTGTGAGTCCAGTATATATGTATCCTCTGATGCTATAGAGTAACAAAATTGAAGAAGGCGAATAGCCGAAAACGTTTTTTTTGAATGTTACTCCTATGAAATGGAAATAAAAAGCCAAAATAAAAAGAATTGTAATAAATTTTTGAGTGCTGGAGTTTTTTAATTTATTATTATCTGCAGTGCTGGTGACCGGGTTTACTAAAATGTCACCAGCGCTGTAGGTACATAAGGACTTGTAGTTGAGCCCAGGGGGGGTGGCTTTGCCCCCCCCCGTGGCTAAGATTGCTCTGATTGGCTGTTGAAAGTGTCACTTTCACATTCAATCAGAGCGATTGTAATATTTCACCAATGAAACTTGGTGAAATACTACAATCCAGCCATGGCTGATGATGCAATATCTTCTGCCATTGGCTGGAGCAGGGAGAGCTCCGTGTAATGCCCCCCCCATCTGATTGGAGCTAGCGTCCATGTGACGCTATCCCTCCAATCAGATGTGGAGGAGCGATGTGACCGGTGGGTGCCCTCCCCCTTCAGCTTCATCCTGACCGTGGAGGGTGAAGACGGAGGTCCCCTGCTGCCGTCTCCATCGCGATCAACGCGCTGCCAGGATCTGCCGCCACCGATCACTGCGCTGCCAGGTAAGATATGCTCCCTTCTGCTGTCCTCCGCTCCCCCTGCCATCCAATTCCACCTCCCCCCACTCCCACCCCGATCTTTGATCCCCCGCATCGTCCGATTACACCCCCCGACCTTCGCCCCCTCCATCGTCCGATTCCACCCCCCACCCCGTCCTCTGCTCCCCCCTGCCCTGTGATCCCTCACAGCTCTGCTTCTGACATCCTGCTGCCAGCGTGCTGATTACTGTGATGACCCCTGCTGCTGCTGCCAGTAATTAGCTCCTCCCGCCCCAGCTCTGTGATCGCCCCCCTGCCCCAGCTCTGTGATCGCCCCCCTGCCCCAGCTCTGTGATCGCCCCCCTGCCCCAGCTCTGTGATCGCCCCCCTGCCCCAGCTCTGTGATTGCCCCCCTGCCCCAGGGATCTCACCCCCCTGCCCCAGGGATCTCACCCCCTTGCCCCAGGGATCTCACCCCCTTGCCCCAGGGATTTCACCCCCTTGCCCCAGGGATCCCACCCCCCCTGCTGCTACTGGCTCCTGCCTCTCAGCCCCGAGCCTGACAGCTCCCCGCGCCTGACAGCTCCCCGTTGCCTGACAGCCCCCTCCTGCAGTAGAAAGTTTTGCCAAACACTCGCACATACACACACGCACACTATGATAAAGTTTAGGGGATTTTTTACACATGCACACAGCACACAAAATGTCCCGCTCGTCCCAGTTACAAAGGGTGTACTCAGCTGAGGAGGCACATGCCTCCCAAGCTGATATTGAGGGAGAGGACCCCCCTTTTCTCTATTTCTCCCACTCTTCCTCCTCCAGTGACAGAGACTCGACGTCGCAGGACAAGAAATCGTCCGGAGGCCGGGAGGAGAAGAGTCGGAGGCCGGGAGGAGAAGAGTCGGAGGCCGGGAGGAGAAGAGTCGGAGGCCGAGAGGAGAAGAGTCGGGGGCCATGGAGGAAGACATATAGTAAAGTGTGAGTAACCCCCAACCTAGCGCTAGTGCACTAAACCAAACACACACCAAACTGACGTACTTTACACCAAACTAACCTGAAATACACTACGTCAGGTTGGTGTGTGTGTTATAGTGTACATCAGGTAGTGTGTGTGTGTGTGTGGTGTATACAACACCACACATATCAACCTGACACACACAAACCAGACGTACACTACCTTATACCACACTGCATACCAACCTGACATACACTGCACACCAATCTGACTTGGTGTATGTTAGGTTGGTGTGGGTTGTATGTCAGAATGGTGTGTGGTGTATACTACACCACACATACCAACCTGATGTACACTACTCCACACACACATCAACCTGACCTACACTACACCACATACCAACCTGACATACACTATGTCAGGTTGGTATGTGGTGTAGTGTAGGTCAGGTTGATGTATGCGTGTGGTGTGTAGTGTACGTCAGGTTGGTATGTGTGGTGTAATATACACCACACACCATTCTGACATACACCACACACCAACCTAAAATACACTATGTCAGGTTGGTGTGTGTGATGTAGTGTATGTTAGTTTGGTGTGGGGTGGAGTGTACGTCAGGTTGGTGTGTGTGTGTGTGGTAAACGCCACACACACCAACCTGACGTATACTACATTATACACACACACCAACCTGACGTATACTACACTACACACACACACACACACACACCAACCTGGCATACACTACATACTCTCCATATGCCACATGATGTCTGTAAATATTTGTAGCTAATTTTCCATTCAAATTGTTAGCAGGACACCATGTCGCGTATGGGGAGCCCCTGTGTGCCTAAACATTGCTGCTCCCCCACAAGTAACCCCATTTCGGAAACTAGACCTCCAAAGGAACTTATCTAGATGCATAGTGAGAACCTCCAGGTGCTTCACAAATTGATCCGTAAAAATGAAAAAGTACTTTTTTTTCACAAATTTTCTTTTAGCCTTAATTTTTTGCATTTTCACATGGGCAACAGGATAAAATGGATCCTAAAATTTGTTGGGCAATTTCTCCTGAGTACACAGATACCTCATATGTGGTCATAAACCACTGTTTGGGTGCACAGCAGTGCTCTGAAGGGAAGGATTTGTGTGTCATTTTGTGTGACATATCTCTCAGATTTATGGGCATAAAATTTGAAATTTTGAAAATTGCGCAATTTTCAAAATTTTCGCCAAATTTCCAAAATTTTCAAAAATGAACACAAAAAAATATTGTCCTAAATTTACCACTTTCATGAAGTACAATATGTCACAAAAAAACAACGTCAGA
Organism: Anomaloglossus baeobatrachus; assembly: GCF_048569485.1. Taxonomy (NCBI): domain Eukaryota; kingdom Metazoa; phylum Chordata; class Amphibia; order Anura; family Aromobatidae; genus Anomaloglossus; species Anomaloglossus baeobatrachus. The sequence continues at coordinate 167,491,975 of NC_134356.1, forward strand.
ATCGCTAGGATCCGTTGAAGCGTTCCAAAGTTATAACTTCATAAAGGGACAGTGGTCAGAATTGCTCAAAATGGCGAGGTCAGTAAGGTCAAAATAGGCTGGGGGCTGAAGGGGTTAATTTTCCTTTTTGCATTAATTTATTTATAAAAGATTTTGGGATTCATTTTAATGTCCTTGGCGATTTTTGTTTCAGTAGCTAATTTTGCTTGCTTGATTTCTTTTTTGCATTTCCTATTGATATCTTTATACTCCTGAAATGCTATTTCTGTATTCTCAGCCTTTAAGATTTTAAATGCTTTTTCATTTTGTTTTATTATACTTTGTACAGTCTTATTTATCCATAGTGGTTTCTTTTTATTCCTGGACATTTTATTACCAGAGGGTAGAAGTTTTTTTACAAGACTCTAGTAGTATATCCTTAAACTTACCCCATTTATGTTCAGTATCCCCAGTTACCATAACATTATCCCAATCTACACATTTAGGCTATGTGCGCACGTTGCGTAAATACATGCAGTTACGCTGCGCTTTGTAGTGCAGCGTAACTGCATGCATCCTGCGTCCCCTGCACAGTCTATGGAGATTGTGCAGGGGCCGTGCGCACGTGGCATTTTAGAGCGCAGCGCTTCGGCTTCTGCCGAAGCGCTGCGTTCTAAGAAGTGACATGTCACTTCTTCCGTGCGCTTTGCCGGCAGCTCCTGCTCTGTCTATGGCAGGAGCTGCAGGCAGAGCGCATGGAATCGGCTTTTTTTTTTTTCACTACGGACATTTCTGCAGCGATTTAAAGCGCACATGTGCTCTTCAGATCGCTGCAGAAATTTCTGCAGTGAATGTACGCAACGTGCGCACATAGCCTTAGCTCTTTCCTTAATTTGTTGAAATCAGCTTTCCTAAAATTCCAGGTTTTAGCATTTCTTCTTTTAAATGTTCTATTGAATATTACGTTGAAGCTTACCATATTATGATTGCTATTGCCCAAGTGCTCCCGGATCTGTAGATCTGAAATTGTATCCGGTCTATTTGACAGGACCAGATCTAGCAAATTATCTCCCCTGGTCCGTTCATCTACCATCTGAGAGAGGTAATTGTCTTGAATTGTAGATAAGAACTTACAGCTTTTAGAACAACTAGAAGATTCTATGTCCCACTGAATGTCTGGATAGTTGAAATCCCTCATAATAAGAACCCGATTATTATTATTAGCTGCCTTTTCAATTTGTTGCAGCATTTCACCCTCTATTTGTTCAGGTATGTTAGGAGGCTTATAGCAAACTCCAATTAGCATTTTTCCATTATTCCCCACCCCATGTACATTTACCCATACTGACTTTACATTGTTGCAGTTCCCCCCAATGTCATCATTCAACACAGGTTTTAGGGTTAGATTTGATAAATATACACACCCCACCACCTCTTTTGTCTTTCCTGTCCTTCCTGAATGTAGTATAACCTTCTAAGTTTGTCACCCAGTCATGGCTTTCATCCAGCCAGGTTTCTGTAATGCCCACCACATCATAATCCATGGTTGACATAAGTCTCCAATTAATTCATTTTGTACGCAAGACTTCTTGCATTTGCCAGTAGACATTTAATACTATTAACACAATTATTATTTCTAGCCTCCCTACGTTCCTTGCATGTCCCAAACTCCCCAATCCTTCATTGACCCGTACCGTTTTACTGTCTCTATCTGCTCTATCCCCTTATTTGCTCCACTACCCTCCCTCCCCCCAGATCCTAGTTTAAAAGCTCCTCCATCCATCTGACCATTTTCTCCCCAAGCACAGCTGCACCCTCCCCATTGAGGTGCAGCCCGTCCCTACCGTAGAGCCTGTAGCCGACTGAAAAGTCGGCCCAGTTATCCATGAACCCGAACCCTTCCTTCCTGCACCAATTTCTAAGCCACGTATTTATCTCCTTAAGCTCCTGCTGTCTTTCTAGTGATGCTCGTGGCACCGGTAGTATTTCTGAAAACACCACCTTGGAGGTCCTGGACTTCAGCTTCTCTCCTAGTTCCCTGTAAACATTTTTAAGGACCTTTCACCTGCCTCTAACTTTGTCATTAGTACCAATGTGCACCATGACCGCTGGGTTTTCCACAGCCCCACCCAGCAATCTGTCTATCCGATCCGCAATATGGGCGGCGCTGTGCATGACCTCACCAGCGTCATCCTAGTACCCGCCCATAATCTCGAGCCTGCGCCAATACATCACTGGCACGCAAGAGGAATAGTTTCTGCTCAGGCCCGAGATAGTGGCCTCTGCTAACTGCGCCTGCGCAAGGCTTCGGCATCAGCGTGGAGGATGACGGGGCCGTCGTCATCCATGCAAATCAAGACTGGGGGACAGCGAACAGGGGCAGGAGGGGGGACAGAAGGTGAAATAGAGCCCACCGATCTGGCCAACCAAACTAATTTGCATACGAAAAAGTAATATTTTATAAAGTTGTTTTGGAGGTCTGAAAAGGGGACCAGCAACAAGTTTGCACCATCATAGAATGCAGCCCAGGAGCTGCAAAAGGTGATATTTTTGAATTAATAGGGAAAAATCTGCTGACAGTTTCCCTTTAAAAGTTTAAACAGGTTGGCCGGGACTTTAACAATGTCTGATCAATGAGAGGGCGGACGAACCCGGCACCCCTTATGCTGCTACTGGCCAGCACTAGTGTTAATGAGCTGCCTATCTCTGTCAACTGTATAGTGGCAACAGCTAGTTACTGCATATCTTCCCCTATGTAAATCAATAGGGGCCATTGTGCAGTACCTGGTTGTGGCACCTGTCACAAACCACCGGGGGGTCACTCAGAAATCCCCCGCGCTGGCTACCAGTACGTCACAATCGGGGGGTAACAAGTGGGGGTCACCCCTCCTTTATACCTCCCGACCGACAGACAGAGCACGTGACGCGCTCTCTAGCGCCCCTCTTATAGTCAGGCCAATTATGGAATTGCCCGACAATAAGCAAGGAGGCCGCTATACTACTTATGCCGATTATTGAAGGGTCCCCGGTGAGAGTAAGGTATATATTCCCCCGACCTCCGCGGGCGGAATATATAAAATCTCCCCGAATCTCACTGGCCTCCCCACAATAATCCTTGGCACAATTCGCTGCCACCAACCGATTTACGGTAACTATTAGCCGAACACACAGACGTGGGATTCAAGATCGAGATAACAGAACAGCCCAAGATTAATTATATAATTTAATCAGCCTAAAGCACACTAGAAACTACAATATATACAATAGGGAATCTACAGAATATACATATGTCAGAGTACAGTTACAATCAAAGCATGGGTTACAAACAGGCATACACAGTTCCAGCAGTTACCTTGTTGCGTCTGGCCACAGGGGGGCGCTGTACCCAGGTTTCTAGGATCCTTCCCACAGATGTTTCCTACACGTGCCCCCAGCGAAAAGAACACTGGAAAATGGCCGAAGTAGGGTTATCAACCTGGGCAAGTCCAGGTCCCCTCCTACCTTAGTGACCTCAGAGGGAGCACTGCTCCACCCCTGGCTGGAGTTATGGACAAAATCCACAACATGGAATATGGCCATAACTTTGCCTGGGAGCGTCGTAGGCGGACGCCAACGCTCTCATTGTGACAGTTATGAATTTAGCCACAGAACGAGGGGACTCATGACCTGTCTGCCAGTTCCCCATTGGCTGATATCACGCCTGGGGCATTTCCCAATGTCCTGCTCCCATAAAAAGGGTGTGCCGGCATCGTCCGCATGCGGAGACACCATTTTTATGGTTGCCATATTTATCGGAAATATGGCTTGCGAGATATGAACCATTTTTTACTGGAGTCGTTCTGTCTGGCTATTTCCATAGCCTTGCTAACTAGCTAGCAGCCCCCACTACAGGGTGACGGCAGGGAGTCATCCTGTGTCCATTGTTCCCACACCACCTCATCTCCATATCACAGGACATGGCCATGGAGGTGTAAGTGGAACACTGAGAACAAGAAGGGAGGGGGCACTGCCAGGGAGTGATGAGGGACTATGACTGGAGTCATAATTCATCTTCATATCCCGGGATTTGCCTCACACCTCCCCCCTTTTGAGGGCGCTAGGGGGCAGCACACTCCGGTGTTCCCCCGTGCGCCCGTCCGCGACCTCTCCTTGTCGGGACAGCCCGTCTGCGTTACCGTGGTCACGGCCCCTTTTGTGGCGAATGGTGACGTTGTATTGCTGGAGCGCAAGGCTCCATCGCAACAATCGCCCATTCGTCCCAGAGACGGTGTGCAACCAGCTGAGGGGATTGTGGTCCGTCTCCACGATGAAGTGGCGCCCGTATAGATAGGGTTGCAGACGCTGCAGGGCCCACACTATGGCCAGGCACTCCTTCTCCATCGTGGAATAGGCAACTTCCCTTGGTAACAGCTTCCTGCTCAGGTACAAGACTGGGTGCTCTTGGCTCGCAGAGTCCACCTGGCTGAGCACCGCACCGAGGCCGAAGTCACTGGCGTCGGTCTGTACTACAAACGGCCGCGTGAAGTCGGCTGCCTGTAGCACGGGCGGGCTGGACAGGGCGTCCTTTAGGGCCCGGAAGGCTGTCTCGCAGTCCATTGTCCAATCGACTGCAGAGGGCAGCTTCTTCTTGGTGAGGTCCGTCAAGGGCTTTGCCAGGCTACTATAGCATGGAACAAACCTCCTATAGTACCCAGCGGTCCCCAAGAAGGACATCACCTGCTTCTTGGTCCTGGGGGTGGGCCAGGATGCGATGGCTTCCACTTTCTCAGGCTCGGGCTTCAGTGTTCTCCCACCTACCCGGTGACCGAGGTACTGGACCTCGCTCATGGCCAGCTGACACTTTCCCGGCTTGATGGTCAAACCTGCCCGGTGGATCCGCCTGAGCACCTGTGCTAGATGCTCTAGGTGGTCCTCCCAGGTGGGACTGAAGACGGCAATGTCATCCAGGTACGCGGCCGCGTACCCTTCAAGTCCCTTGAGCAGGGTGTTGACCATCCGCTGGAAAGTGGCAGGGGCATTCCTCATCCCGAATGGCATCACCGTGGACTCGTACAGTCCAAATGGGGTAATAAAGGCAGAGCGTTCCCTGGCCTTGCGAGTCAGGGGGATCTGCCAATATCCCCGGCTCAGATCCATGATGGTCAGGTACTGAGCCCCGGCCAACTGATCGAGCAGGTCATCGATGCGTGGCATTGGGTACGCATCGGCGACCGTGACCGCATTGAGCCCCCTGTAGTCCACGCAGAACCGAGTGGTTCGGTCCTTCTTAGGGACGAGGACTACAGGCGAGGCCCAAGCGCTGTTGGATGCCTGGATCACCCCCAGCTTCAGCATCTCGTCAATCTCCTGGCGCATGTGTTGCTGCACCTCCAGGGAGACCCGATATGCTGAACGCCGGATCGGGGGATGATCCCCAGTGTCCACGTGATGGACAGCCAAGTCAGTCCTTCCGGGCTGGTTGGTAAACAACCCCCGGAAGGGGTGTAGGGTGGCCCACAGCTGGGACCGTTGGTCCTCCAAGAGCTGGTGGCCAACCTCCACATCCTCAATGGATCCGCCTGCCCTAACCTGGGCTAGCATATCCAAGAGGGTTTCCGCTTCTCCCTCCTCGGGCAGGTTGCACACGGGGAGCGCACATGCCTCCCGCTCATGATGTGCCTTCATCATGTTCACATGGAAGGGCTTCCGCCTTCCACGGGCAGGGTCCAGGGTGACCAGGTACGTCACAGGGTTGAGCTGCTGGTACACGAGGTATGGGCCTTCCCAGGCTGCCTGAAGCTTGTCCTGTGGTACGGGGACCAGTACCCACACCTCTTGACCCACTTGGTAGGTCCTCTCACAAGCGTTCTGGTCGTGCCAACGCTTCTGATCGGCCTGGGCTTGAGCCATATTGTCGTGTACCAGTTGCGTCAAGGCCTGCATTTTGTCCCGGAAGCGCATGACATACTCGATAACCGACACTCCAGGGGTGGCCAAATCCCCTTCCCAAGCCTCTTTCACCAGAGCCAGGGGGCCCCGCACACGTCGCCCGTACAGGAGCTCAAACGGTGAGAATCCTGTTGAGGCCTGTGGAACCTCCCGGTAAGCAAATAACAGGTGTGGGAGATACCGCTCCCAGTCACGCCCATGGGAGTCGACCAACATCTTAAGCATCTGCTTTAAGGTGCCATTGAACCGCTCGCACAGGCCATTAGTCTGTGGATGGTACGGGCTGGCCACCAGATGTCGCACCTGGACTTGCTTACAGAGGGCCTCCATCAGCTGGGACATGAATTGGGTCCCCCGGTCAGTGAGCATTTCCTGGGGAAAACCCACTCGGGAGAAAATCTCCAGCAATGCGGTGGCCACCTTGTCAGCCCGAATGGACGACAAGGCCACTGCTTCTGGGTACCGGGTGGCATAGTCCACTACCGTCAGTATGAAGCGTTTCCCGGAGCTGCTGGGGATGGCCAGCGGGCCGACCAGATCCACAGCCACCCTCCTGAAAGGCTCATCGATGATTGGCAGAGATACCAGTGGGGCTTTGGGGCGTGGCCCCGCCTTCCCCACTCTCTGACAGGTTTCACACGAACGGCAGTAGGCAGCCACATCGGCCCCCATTTTTGGCCAGTAGAAATGCTGGTTTAACCTGGCCTTGGTCTTAGCGATCCCTAGGTGTCCGGCCATCGGAATCTCATGTGCGATCCGCAACAACTCCGTCCGGAACGGATAGGGTACCACCAACTGTCGGTCCCTGGGCCACGCCTCCGGTGAACCCTGCTGGACCGTGGCCCGGTACAGCCGTCCTTGGTCCCAGACCACTCGCTCCGGGTCCGAGTCCGAGGGAGGCTGTGCCGCCTGCTCCTTAAGAGCTTTCAGGCTGTCGTCAGCTTCTAACGCTGCCTGAAACCCCTGACTAGATGTGGCCAGAATTGACGAGACTGTCACATCTTCAGTCAGTACCCCGGGACCTGTGTCCTGGCCTCCACCTGACTCGGCTGCCACTTGGTCAGAAGGGGAAGAGCTATCGGACCTCCGGGAGGCCCCTTGGCTTCCAGCACTCCCACTGCGGGTGACAGCGGCCACAGCCGCTGCGACCGTGGGTCGTGCCTGCTCCTCCTCTGTTCCTGACCAAGTCGCCGGTTCAGGCAGACCTACCTGGCTTCCTGACACCCCGGTTGTGGGGGAACCATGCACCGAGATCTTACCTGGGAGCACTTCCGCTCCTGGACCGGCCCCAATCTCACCTGCCTGTTCCCCTCCTGCAGCAACAGAACCCCGCTGTGAAATCTCTGGGGACCCCACATTTGCTGTGGTAGCCCCCACCCCACACACTGGTCCTCCCCCTGCAGCACCCTGCTCTCTGCTTATCCCTGCAGAGGGCAACAGATCCCAGCTCACAGGCTGGTTACTTGTAGAGGCATTGTCACACCTTTCTCTGACCCCCTCCCCTGTCACAGCTGCAGCTGTGTGTGTGTCTATGGTGTCTGTGCAAGCAGAAATATCAGAGTTCACTCCCTCCTCCCTTACATCATTCATAGATAACACATTAACATTGTCCGGAGGCATGTCAGTACTGGCTGAAGGTTCAGCCCTTGGTTGGGGCCCAAACTGGGAGGTTATCTGCCCCAAATCTGTCCCAAGTAGCACGTTTGCAGGGATCCGATCAGTTACCCCCACCTCCCTCACCCCTCGCCCTGCGCCCCAGTCCACATAAATGTCAGCAACAGGCAGCGCCGGGTCAGTGCCTCCAATCCCGGAGACAGCGAGGGTTTTTCCAGGGATCAAGTCTTGGGGGGACACCATCTCAGGCCGCACCAGAGTCACCTCCGAGGCGCTGTCTCGCAGTCCTATGGTCACAGACCGGCCGACGGTGACAGGTTGGAAGCTGTCCAGGGACCTACCACCACCCCCACCCACACAATACACCTTGGGCGGCCCTTGGGACGGGGACGGAGCCGGGGCCTTGGGACGCTGAGGGCACATGGCCTTGAAGTGTCCAGGTAGGTTGCACTGGTGGCACCGTCTTGGTTCCGCCACGGGCCTGGAGAGGGGAGTTGAGGGGGACACCCCCTGCAGTCTAGGGGCAGGTGGGGCAGTCGCAGAATTCATCTTACCCCCTCTCCAGGTGCTGCTGGTGGCCGCTCTCCTGGCCTCAGGGGCCCGGTTGTTGGTGTAGTCATCGGCAAGGGCAGCTGTAGCCGTGGACCCCTTTGGCTTCTGGTCTCGGATGAACTGGCGGAGATCCTCAGGGCAGTTCCACAAGAGTTGCTCCGTGATGAACAAGTCCAGGATCTCCGGTCCGGTGGAAAGCTGCAGGCCTTGGGTCCAGTGGTCGGCAGCTCGGGCAAGTGCCCGCCGGTGGTCAGCCCAGGAGTCCTTTGGTCCCTTCTGTAGGCTCCGGAACTTCTTGCGGTAGGACTCTGGAGTGAGGTTGTACTGTTGGATCAGGGCCCGCTTGATGGTGTCGTAGCCCTGATCTCCCTCAGCAGGCAAGTCCCCAAGGATATCCAGGGCCTTACCCCTTAAACGGGGGGTCAGGTATTTGGCCCACTGGTCCTTGTCCAGATGGTGCTGCAAGCAAGTCCGTTCAAAAGCAGTCAAGAAAGAGTCCAAGTCTCCATCCTTCTCCAGCACTGGGAAGTCCTCAACACGGACCTTTGGAAGTTTGGTGTCTCGAAGGTCACGTGTGGCTGATGAGGGCCGGAGCTGAGCTAGCTGCAGCTGGTAGTCACGGTCTGCCTGTCGCTCTCGCTCTCGCTCTTCACGCGCTGCCTGCCGCTCTCGCTCCGCAGCCTCACGCTCTGCGTGCCGCTCCGCAGCCTCAGCGTCACGCGCTGCCTGCCGCTCTGCCCTGCGCTCTGCCAGGAGTTCCTTGTAGCCCTTCTGGTCTCCAGCCTGGAGAAGGGCCATAGCCATTTGAAGAAGGCTATCCGAGCCTCCCAGGCTCGGTGGAATGGCACGTGGTGATCTGCGGCACGCTGCAGAGCTAGGCGATTCACTGTCCCTTTCAGAGCGGAGGGCTGGCATCTGGCTCGTTGAGGAACCTTGGGTGAGCTCCTCCTCATCTTGTCCAGCAAAGCCAGGTTGTGCAATGTCCTCGGCAGAACGGTTTTCTGGCGTCGAGCTCCTGGAGGACTCGTGGGCAACCTCCTCATTGCTGTCCACAGCACCGTCCTCCCTCTCTTCGGCTCCTGCCTTAGCATTGGCCAGTTGCGTAGCTCTGCTCCTGGTGCCATCAGCCATTCTTGCAGACTTTTGGTCACTGACACAGAACTGACACCTGATGCCTCCACACACCTTACAGTATCTGCACTCTGACACTCTAGTGTTGAGCTAGTCTGAAGACCCCAGCAGCCACAGCTGCTGCAGGCAGTCTTTAGTGTCTGGGAGTATGGGTCTCACACTCACACACACTATTATCTCGATCCCACCGCTATGCCACCAATATGTCACAAACCACCGGGGGGTCACTCAGAAATCCCCCGCGCTGGCTACCAGTACGTCACAATCGGGGGGTAACAAGTGGGGGTCACCCCTCCTTTATACCTCCCGACCGACAGACAGAGCACGTGACGCGCTCTCTAGCGCCCCTCTTATAGTCAGGCCAATTATGGAATTGCCCGACAATAAGCAAGGAGGCCGCTATACTACTTATGCCGATTATTGAAGGGTCCCCGGTGAGAGTAAGGTATATATTCCCCCGACCTCCGCGGGCGGAATATATAAAATCTCCCCGAATCTCACTGGCCTCCCCACAATAATCCTTGGCACAATTCGCTGCCACCAACCGATTTACGGTAACTATTAGCCGAACACACAGACGTGGGATTCAAGATCGAGATAACAGAACAGCCCAAGATTAATTATATAATTTAATCAGCCTAAAGCACACTAGAAACTACAATATATACAATAGGGAATCTACAGAATATACATATGTCAGAGTACAGTTACAATCAAAGCATGGGTTACAAACAGGCATACACAGTTCCAGCAGTTACCTTGTTGCGTCTGGCCACAGGGGGGCGCTGTACCCAGGTTTCTAGGATCCTTCCCACAGATGTTTCCTACACGTGCCCCCAGCGAAAAGAACACTGGAAAATGGCCGAAGTAGGGTTATCAACCTGGGCAAGTCCAGGTCCCCTCCTACCTTAGTGACCTCAGAGGGAGCACTGCTCCACCCCTGGCTGGAGTTATGGACAAAATCCACAACATGGAATATGGCCATAACTTTGCCTGGGAGCGTCGTAGGCGGACGCCAACGCTCTCATTGTGACAGTTATGAATTTAGCCACAGAACGAGGGGACTCATGACCTGTCTGCCAGTTCCCCATTGGCTGATATCACGCCTGGGGCATTTCCCAATGTCCTGCTCCCATAAAAAGGGTGTGCCGGCATCGTCCGCATGCGGAGACACCATTTTTATGGTTGCCATATTTATCGGAAATATGGCTTGCGAGATATGAACCATTTTTTACTGGAGTCGTTCTGTCTGGCTATTTCCATAGCCTTGCTAACTAGCTAGCAGCCCCCACTACAGGGTGACGGCAGGGAGTCATCCTGTGTCCATTGTTCCCACACCACCTCATCTCCATATCACAGGACATGGCCATGGAGGTGTAAGTGGAACACTGAGAACAAGAAGGGAGGGGGCACTGCCAGGGAGTGATGAGGGACTATGACTGGAGTCATAATTCATCTTCATATCCCGGGATTTGCCTCACAGCACCTATTCTGTCGCCGGAGCTATGCTGTGCAGCTTATCACTGGCGTAGTTCTGGCGGCACTGGTAACCGCTGATTGGTGGGGATGCGGGTGTCACACCTTCAGTGATTAACATTTATGACCGATCCTAACACTTATGACCGATCCGATAAATGTGCGGCAGATCTGCGGTTGCAGTGAAATTGTGGACAATCAGTGCCAGGTTTGTGGCTGTGTACAAATGGAACAATATGTCCATGATTTCACTGCAACCACAGATCTGCCAAAGATTTATCTCTGTGTGTGACGGGGCCTTTAGGATAAGTCATCAATGTCTGAAATCCCAAACAGCCCCTTAAACAATTTATGTTTCTAGGGGTTTTATGAAAACAAATGGTGCTCAATCTCTCTCTATAAACCACGCAATTTATCTTGTGCATGAATTAGAGATTGCAGCCACTGCATCTTCTTAAATCTTCACCTTTAGTATTTGGTTCCTTCTGTCATATTCTTGTTAGCCAGGGAGGTCATTGGAGCCCAGAGTGCTATGCTGTTGGAGCTGTGGAGCAGCATTGCTCGCTGTGGTGCGCCATTTCTATCTCATGTTCCGAAAACCGCTAAGCTGAATGACAATCAACAATAAGTCTGAATAAGGAGCTCACTATTTAGAGAATTTTAGACAGCACCTGTTGGACTAATAACGCCAGCAAAAATACAGTGAGTAAAATTTAAAAAATAGATTTTTATTGAAAAGATATTAAAAACATTTATGATAAAAAAATATGTAATGGTGCTTCAAAAAGGAGAGAACAGTAACAGTCTATATTTTCATATGCATGAAAAAAATAATACATATTCAGAAAAAAGAGGAGAGACGTGCCATAAATGAGGCATCACCACACAAATAGATCAAATATGGTAAACCTATTTATTTAAAGTCAAAACACCTAGATCACACAACACCAATGGTGTCCCTAAACAACCATGTACAACAGATTTTTAAAAACATACAAAACAGAGATCATGGATCCCCCAGGTCTGGACCGACCCAAGAATAGAAGGGCTGGCTGTTAAATCAAACAAAAGCGCACAGACATAGTAGACTGCAAGGTACAAATTGACATTGTGTAAAAAAAAACCCAAAAAAAAACTAGTCACTATTTTTTGCTCTTGAGTGACTATACGCGTCGGGTAAGGGATCTCCTGGGTCTTTTCTGGACTACTTATCTTTATCAGGGTTAACTACTAACATGCTGTAGAACTATTCTTTTCAGGTTGTTCTGTAGAGATTATGTTTCACTATAAATGCATTGCAGGTCTCAGTTATCATATAGACATGCCTCAACAACTTCGGAATATTTAAATGTGTGTTGTGATTTTTTTTTTTTTCTTTGACACAGTGTCAATTTGTACCTTGATATTTACTATGCCTGTGCGCTTTTGTTTGATTTAACAGCCAGCCCTTCTATTCTTGGGTCCTGGGGGATATGTAGCGCCCCTAACTACATCAGGGTGCTACAGGAAACTGCATCCTGTACTCCAGGGTGCAGAGCCTACCCCCCCTTCCCGTGGTTCCAGGTTCCCATCAACAGTGTCACTGACATCCGCACTACAAATACCAACCACACCTCACACCAGGGCTGGACAGACACACCAGTGGGTTGGTCAAGTTGGAGCACGGCCGCTCACCTAGGGCTCAGGCAGACTGGTGGGAGAAGAGACAAGGAGTTGAGTGGTAGCCCTCAGAGAGTGAGGAGCAGGGGAGTTGGAGCTCCCAGGGAGGCGACAGGTTGGGTTGCAGACGGTGTGGTCCAGAACCACAGCAGTCGGGGACCGGTATTAGGAACACTGGACTGGAATGTAACAGACGCAGTCTAGGAGGACTGTTGGCACCAGAAAACCCAGCCACCTTACCGGTACCGAGCACGGCGGGGTACAGGACCCTAGATCAGGGAAGAGCTTCAAGCGCCTTGGTAATTAACCTGTGGAGAATAGTCTCTTTATGAACTTTCCCCAAGAGCTCAGAAATTGGAGGCATCAGCACAACGCAGGGGATAGGGTTCTCCAAAATACAGAACCCACTAAAATCCCAAGTGCCAGCCACCAAGAGCACAGCTGCCATACACACGGGTAGCGGGGCCCTGAAAGTTTCAAGCCAAGGTGCCACAACGATCAATTTGTGCATGGAGGCAGGGCTCCGGACTTACCAAGTGACACTGGTGGGAGCGGGACCTGGACGGGCTCCCCCCCGTAGAGACTGCGGTGCCTAGAGACTTTGGTTTACCATCTGTGTGTCTGCTTATTCCACCTGATCCAGCACAACGACTACCGCATTGAGTAATCTGACCCCTGCACCCTGCTTCCCAAGGCCAAGCCACCCGTTCACCAAATCCCCACTATCCAGGGCCTTCCCTACCTGCGGAGGGACTGACACTTGGCTGCCCCACACCATCTGCCCCGGTACTCCCTCCGGCAGAGGCAGTACTCCCATTTACCGCAACCCGCAAGTGGCGTCACGAACATTCATCCCCTGTAAATATCCCCTTACATTTGAAGTGGCCGCAATCCCCCAGGTCCGAAGACCCTCGAGCCACAGCAACCCCTGATCCGAGCAGTTCGACTGCTGCTGGGGTGACACACCTTCATGATCTGTTTTGTAGGTTTTTAAAAATCTGTTGTACATGGTTGTTTAGGGACACCATTGGTGTTGTGTGATCTAGGTGTTTTGACTTTAAATAAATATATTTACCATTTTTGATCAACTATTTGTGTGCCGATCCCACATTTATGGCACTTCTCTCCTCTTTTTTCTGAATATGTATTCCAAGTGCCAGGGGAGATCCCAGGAGTTGGTGCCCTCCTACATTTAAACTACACAAAAAAAATAATACAGGCACAGGTGTCAAGGCATGGGGAAATCTAATATATAAAGCGGAGTGTATGTATGTGTGTATGTATGTCCGCTAAAGGAATCCGCACCGTCGCATTTACAATCATGAAATTTTGCAGACACCCCATGTGACTTAGGGAATGTCATAGACTATGTTTTGACGGGAAAATTTAATTTACAGTTACTCTCCAAAAAACCTGCCTCCATTAAAGTCAATGGAGCTGCGAGCTATAAGTTATTATCAGCTGTGATTGGTTGCTATAGGAACAAAATAAATTATTAGTATAAGAAGCTTATGTGTGAGGTAATAAGATGTCAGTGGTGAGACGGATAGAGAGCAAGAGACAGAAAGAGAGACAGAGTAAGAGGCAGACGGAAAGAGAGAGAGAGACAGAGACAGACAGAAAGAGATAGAGAGACAAACAGTCAAAAAGCGGGCTTTACATGCTGCGATCTCGCTAGCGAGATCGCAAGCGATCGTACCCGCCCCCGTCAGTTGTGCGACACGGGCAAATCGTTGCAGACAGACAGAGAGAGAGAGACAGAGAGATGGACACAGACAGACAGACATGGATAGAGACAGACAGAGACAAACTCACAGAGACAGACACACAGACACAGAGACAGAGATGAACAAACAGAGACGGACAGAGACAAAGAGACAGAGACAGACAGAGACAAACAGAGACACACAGACAGAGACTGGGAGAGAGACTGAGACACAGTTACCATCCCGGGCAACGCCCGGGTACTACAGCTAGTAGATAAGTAAATATCAAAATTGTTGGTGCTAAATAAACATATATGGTTAAAATAAACCAATGTTATACATATAGCATTCACTGATAAATAGTCAGTTTCCTATCAATCTGAACAGTAAAATGCAATCCTTCCAAGTGCTAATACATGGACAAAAAGTCCTAAAGTGCATAGATTGTTATAAAGGATCGATTATCCCAATCAGTGTGATAGGATTAATAATTGGGGATGATCAAATACCTCAAATATTCGGCTTTGCGAATATCCGACGTATAGGTCGCCACTAAGTGAATATTCAATGCGCAATGTAAGTCTATGGGAAGCCCGAATAGTTATTATTCGGTTTTTCCATAGACTTACATTGCGCATCGAATATTCGCAAATACACACACTATAAAACAATCTTGCATAAATTGTACGAAATGGTGGATAGAAAATCGGTTACAAACACCACGAAATATCCCAAAGATAATACAAAAGCTATATTTTACAAAAATTCACGTTATATAATGTAATTAATGATGCACTAATAAATCAACATTGTGTCTTTCCTACTGTTCATACCTCTAGGTTATTTTGTATCAAGTTTCACAATCCAATATGCTTCCCTCATATACAGCTTTTTTTGCCAGCATTCACCTGTAATGGCAGCATTAACCTTTTCCACTCCAAGGAACTGCAGGGTCCAAACAACCATTGTTGATCAATAAAATGCCTACTCACTGCAGAATAATTGCCATGTTTTATGTTAATGATGTAGATATGCTCAGCTATCCTCTTTTTAATCTTCCTGCTGGTACAGCCAATGTATTTGACTGAGCAGGTGCTGCATAAAACACAATACACAAAATGAATGCTGTCACAGTTCATAAAACAATTGATATTAAAGATAGCCATCAATTTTAGTTGTCTTTATTGCATATTTGCACACATTGCACTTCTTCCCAGAACACCTATGAAATCCCTTAATATGACAACAAGATTGTGTTGTTGTCACTTCCAGATTTATATAAACTGGGCAAGATCATATTACCCACAGCAGGGGCGGACACTGAGAGCAAAGGCCCCTGTGGAAGAATTGTGTATGGGGCCCCCCCCCCTCCCCTAGGCAAAAAGTCACCTCTGGGACTTGCAGAGCAGCGTGTCTCGGAGAGTCTATAGCGCAGCAATGTCACTGAGAAGAGGAGGCCGGCGCTGGACACCAGAGAGAGCAGCGGTAGGTGAGTATATTATCACACATCACATGCACATACACACATTTAGTGAATACAAAATTTAATTGGAGCCTTTTTTAACAATGGTAAAGTTGTTACCAGAAAACACATCTACCTCTCCACACTGTCCACCCACACTCCCACTTCAACATATAGTTCCCCTACTTCTCCATACTGCCCCCCTATGCTCCCACTTATCCATACAATCCTCCCTATACTCCCACTTATCCTTGCTGTCCCCCCTAAGTTTCCACTTTTCCATGACCGTCCCCCCCTCTTAAGCTCCCACTTATCCATAGTGCCCCCTATGCTGCCACTTATCTATACTGTCCCCCTATGCTCCCACTTATCCATTCTGTCCCCCCTAAGCTCCCACTTATCCATAATGCTCCCCCCATGCTGCCACTTATCCATAATGCCCCCCCACATAGCACGACCTCGGCAGGCCCCCTGTGCTTGATATATATTGGGGACCCGCCGTCGGTGACCACGGTTGTTAGAACGGGCCCATGGGCAATCAATTGTCAGTGCTATGTGTCGAGCACTGACGTCACCATGCAGCGCATAGCAGTGACTTAATAGCCATCGGCCTATCAGAGGCCGCTCTCTAATATGCGCAATCTTTGATAGACCTGCAGCCATTAAACGTCACTGCTACACGATGCATGGTGACATCAGTGCTCAGTGCATAGCAGTGACGTTTGATGGCCTATGAGCCTATTTTAACAACCGCGTTTACAGGCTGCGGCCCCCTCTATAATCAAGCACAGTGGGCCCGCTGAGGACACAGAGTCCACGCTCCTTAGTCAGGCCATGTTTGTAATGGGCCCCCTTCCCCTCTGGGGGCACTTGTGCAGCTGCACAGGGTGCACCAGCTATATGTTCGCCACTGACCCACAGACCTTCCTCTTTTTGCCACACATCTCACACCATCATTCAAAATGTTCCACATTATATCATCCTGAAATAAAACAGGAATATATTTTTGAATGATTTTCTTTACCGCACTGAATTGAAGACTGAAGGGGGTGCTAAATGTGGGCATAGATTTATTATGTCGATGATGTTTATTCCCCCAAAACTTGCCAGTTTTGGAAACCCCTTGGAGCAGAGTTTGTCTATCAATAAGTTGCACTTTCCTCAAACAAGCCAAAATCAATCTATCACCATAACCCCTTTCCTTGAGTCCTTTTTTGTATATTTCTACATTCCTGACTGACCGAAAGCCTGTTCACTGGAACATATGCATCTGACACGCATGAATTCCACATAAGGTATGGAAGTCACTATGTGTGTGCAATGACAACTAACAGCCCCAAGAATGGTATTCCCACTGACAAGCTTCCTAAAACTTCAATCAATCAATTCTTGGTTTGGAAATATTCCCCATTAAAAGAATATCCAAGAATTCTGCCTGCAATAATGGACTTTGAACCGTGAATCTCAAGTTGTTGTCATTAGAATTTAAATATAAGATGAAGTCTGATATGGCCGACATGTCACCCGACCAAACGATCAAAATGTCGTCTACATATCAGCCATACCAGACTAACAATTATAAAAAAAAAAAATTAAGGCGCGCCATTTGATTTATGGAGCACAGATTTTCCTAAAATAGTTTGCGGACTTCATTTGCAGAGCCCCTGAGTGCCAGAGCAACAGAAATCCTCTAAAGTGACCAAATTTTGAAAATTAGAGCCCTCTGGGAGTTCATCTATAGGTGTAATGACAGATTAGTTTCTGGAAACCACCCACGGTGTCACACGTAGTGAATGTTGCAGAATTAAAGCTGCAAATAAACCCTTGTTGTGTCCCCGTACATTGTAGGGCCCAATACATTGTGCCCAGCCTGTGCTACTGGAAACCTGCACCCCGTAGATTAAGTGGGCTCTCCTTACTACAACAATGTCAAACATGTGGATGCAAACTTTGGCATTTGGATTTGGGAGCTCAGATTTTGCTAATTTCTTTTTTTGAGAGGGGAGGAATAGTGTTTTTCCAGAGCCTTTGTGCTACCATTAACATGGAAGCCCCCTGTATTTCTGTTAATTGATTACATACCTGAGCGGAGACTTTTTTTGTTGGTTGAGTTGAATGGTATTTGGTGGTGATTTTGGCACAGAACATTTTTGATCAGTTCACATTTATCCTGTGGGCTGGGCTGGGCTGAGCTGAGCACTTACATCAGGAGTTCCATCTATGTCTCCGAAATACGTGGCTCAGGTAAAATCCCGACACATCCATTCACTAATGAGGCAGCAGCTTTACTCCAGACTCCGTTCAGTCTTTGTCACGGGTGACAAACAGTCCTGTGATGTCCAGCAATAGAAAGTCACAACATTTGGTTGCGCAAAATGCTCATTGTCTTTCTATCATTCCTGCTGTCAGTATTCTACGTATCTCTTCTGCTGAGTTTTCATCCTTTTCCCTTCAGGACCCAGTAGAGCTCCTCTTCCCTTCAGCTGCCATCTATGGTGGTGAGGTACACTAGGGGCCAGAGGTAGGTTTGGTGATGGGTCACCATCTCCTCCTTCCCTAGACACAGGGTTTCCTTTCCCTTGGTACTTCCCTGTACTGAGTTTGAACCTGTTCAGCGGTGTTAGTCTCTGCAAAGGTGAACAAAAGCACAGACCAGACAGGAGTTAAGAGTGACTCTCTGCCTCATTACAATGATTTTTTTTTTCCCATTGGAAATTTTGTCTAAATAACATTTTTCATAGATTTACATGTAATCCTTAAATTTGAAGCACGCCTTACTGCAATCTTTGAAGTAGAATAAAACAAAATCAACAGCAGGTGAAGAATTAACTTTATTTTTCACGCCGTTCACTGTGAGGTATACCGTAAATGATCAGGTGGCTTTATTCCTCTGGTCAGTACTATTACAGCAATACCAGATTTATATAGGTTTGGCTACTATCATACTTTTTTTTTTAACAAAATAAATGTTTTTGCATCACCGGATTTTGAAGGCTATAGCTTTATTCTTTTTCTGCTTACAATCATATGAGGGCTTGTCTTTTGCAGGACCTGTTGGTATTTTTGTTGGTACTATTATGGGCCACATTTTTTTTTTTTTTTTAATCACTTTCTATTCCGCTTTTATATATGAGGCAGGATCATGAAGAAACAGCAATTCAGGAATTTTAGGTTTTTTTTTAAAACACCATTCACCATAAAAAAAAAAAAAAAAGCTTTATTTTTTGGGTCAGTATGATTACAGCAATACCACATTTATATATTTAGTGTGTTTTGCCACTTTAAGGCTGCGGATTTAGCCGTGGAATTGCTGCAGAAAGTGTCTAACATTGCTGCAGTCATTCCCCAGCAAATCCTATGGGTTTTAAAAACTGCATTTTTTTTTTTATATACACCTGCGGATTTACCCACAAATTTCTTGCTGCAGAATTAATGAGCATATCAATTCTTGCCTACAGGTACCTACGGATTTTGCCATAGATAATGGTAACCGCAACTTGCGGAAAATCCGCAGTAAACACATGGGTGCGGGATTCTTTCAGAGGGTCCATTTTTTCCCTTAAGAAAATGGCACTTTCTAGTGCGCACATAGCCTAAAGGGCACTTTACACGCAGCAATATCGCTAGCGATCGTACCCGCCCCCGTCGGTTGTGCGTCACGGGCAAATCACTGCCCGTGGCGCACAACATCGCTAACACCCGTACTTACCTGCCTAGCAACATCGCTGTGGCCGGCAAACCGCCTAAGGGGGTGGTTCGTGCGGCGTCACAGCGGCATCAGTAAGCAGCCGCCCAATAAAAGCGGAGATGAGCAGGACGAACATCCCTCCCACCTCCTTCCTTATTGCAGGCGGCTGCAGGTAAGGTGATGTTCCTCGTTCGTGCGGTGTCACACGTAGCGATGTGTGCTGCCGCAGGAATGACAAACAACCTGCGTCCTGCAACGATAATCGGGAAAGGAACGACGCATCAACGATCAGGTAAGTAATTTTGTCCGTTAACGGTAGTTTGTGCGTTTCACACGCAACAACGTTGCTAACGAGGCCGGATGTGCGTCGCGAATTCTGTGACCCCCAATAACATCTCGTTAGCGATGTTGTTGCGTGTAAAGCGGCCTTTACACTATATAAAAAAAAAAAAAAAAAAAAAAGTATAAAAAATTTTTTTTTTACATTTATAGCAATTTTTTCGTGACAGCTGTGTAGTGGCTTGTTTTTTTTTTTGCGAAACAAAAATGGTGTTTGCCAGTAGTACCATTTTTATATGGCTTTTTTGATCACTTTGTTTTACTTTGTCAATTCTATGATGAAAAGACACTGAATGGGTTAACAAATGACAGTTTTATAGATCAGGTTGTTATGCATGCGGCAATACCAAATACTATTATGCGGTGTGTTTTGGGGGATTTTTAACCACAAATCTATTGGAATATTTTTGATATTTTTTTTTAATTTTTCCAATTTCTTTTACTTACTTTATGGGACATTACTTTTTACTCCTCTGATAATTCATATAATCCACTGCAATGCTTGATCATTGCAGTGCATTATAGGTCAGCACTCGCAGCACCGACACTTTTCCTTGCACTCCATGCATGTGGTATGGTGTGCGAGGCTCTCTGTAGCAGGGTGAGCCAGGGTTGTCATGGTGACAACCCTGGATTACATAGCAGCAATGAGATCCCCGTGATCGCTTTTCAGGGACCTGATTACACGGGAGAGGGGAGTGATCCTCTCCTTGGAGCCTAAATGCTGTGATCACTATTGATTGCAGCATTTAGGGGTTTAAACTGCTGAGCGCCATGTGGGCACCGCTCTGAGAGCTGGGTTACTGCAGTAACAAGCCTCAGTGGAGATCATGGGGCTACAGCACCTGAACCCCCAAGATCACCATGATGTACTGGGTACATAATCTGCCGTTAAGGCACAACTAATTATCACCTACCCAGTACGCCCAATGTCGTGTAGAGGTTAAAACCACATGGAGTTATTACATATGACTTTTTTATGAACGTGTACGTTACACAATCATTAAAACTGAGGCGACAAATATCTACACTCTAAGGCCAGTTTCACACGTCAGTGAAAAACAGACGTTTTTCACTGGCATGTAAAACACGCACATGTCCCTGCGTGTGCCGAAAATCACGGCACACGTGGGTTGTCTAAGTGCAATCCGGGCTCCGTTCTCCGTGGCCCGTGATTGCACTTAGAGATTCACTCACCTGTGCCCGCTCCCGCTCTCCTTGGTGCTGATGGCTCCCGCGACGCAGCATCCGGCCGGCGGTGACCCCCGCAGCAGCTGCTTCCGGGTCGGCTGTGTCGTGCATAATGAATATGCGCGACAGTAATCAGCCGGCACAGAAGGAGCAGGGAGAACGGGCTGCAGAGAGCGTGGCTGAAGCCAGGTGAGTTAAAATGTTTATTTTAAAAGCACGTTTTCTGGCACGTGTTTCACGGACCACACCACTGCGTGGTCCGTGGAACATCAGTGATGCCAGAAAAAAAATTGACATGTCTCCGTGCAGCAATCACGCACACGCGGGTACGCTGCACGGAGACACGTGCAGTGAAAAATCACTGACGTGTGAGCAGACCCATTCATTATAATGGGTCTGCGTATGTCAGTGATTCTGGTACGTTTTAAAAAAAAAAAAAAAGCACAAACGTACCAGAATCACTGACGTGTGAAAGGGGCCTTACCTGAGAGCTTAATAAATGGAATACAATACAAAAACCGCAATACTTTGTTTTAGGCACCAAGTTTAATACAATAGGACAGCATATCCAACATGACTGCAATTAGTACATAAGGATTTGCCTACAACGCAACTCAGTTTCATATGGGTTTATTTATAAAAAAAGCAAAAATAAATAAAAAGTAAGCTACAACCTACCAATATAAAAAGGACATCATATCTGTAAATAAACAATGCTAACACAAGCATACAGTACATGAGAAGACCTCTGTCCAGGACTGTACTGAACACAAGTTTTGGCACCTTAAGAAGCCATAAAAATACAACTTTAATCATATAATTGGGCTTTACTTCTGCACCCCTCAAAATTTAAACAACATTTTTCAAAGTTTTTCTTTTCTTTTGTACAACATAAGATAAAAGCCATGATCACATTAATTATGCACAAAAACATAAGGCAAAATAAACAGCTGCTCAAAAAAAAAAAAAAAAAAGTGGAAGCCTTTCATGTGACAAGTATACTTCACTATGTACGTCTTAATAAAAAGTACTTTATTCAAATAAAATAGAAAAAGTAACAGAATAAAAATGCAAAGACGCTGAACCTCATGCACATCTATTCTAAGGCAACGTTTCCACAGAACTGCAGACCTTCGCCAGCGTGAGGGTGTAACTCCCCCGATATCTGCCGTATAAGTTGTCACATGCTGTGGAACAGATATCCGCAGCGGCTGTCACATTAGATATATTTCACAGCATATGTAGAAGAGTCCAGAAAAGCTCCCGAGTGCGCAGGCAATGTAAAAACGCAGCAGTTTTCTGCAATGGAATTCGCTGCCTTTTCAAAACATGGGAACTAAAAATTTCATCTGTCTGCTTTTAGCAATGACTATTTGCCTATTTTTTTTCCCTCTTTAATGTGAGTAAAGGAGATATTTGGTTATCATTTACACAACTGATAAATATGAATCCCTTTCTTTCTAACTGGAATATTGCTATTAAGTTAATAGGCCCAATCATTGCATCTGTGACATTTTTTGTCTAGCTTTATTAGTGTTTGGGTGTTGTTCAGCATTTGTGGCTTAGACTTTAAAAGTAGGCACAAATTAGATGAATATTTTGGGTTTCTTTTTTTTCCCTCAATGCTCATAATTCTAGTCAAGGTTTGGATTTTCCAGATTTTTTATTCATGAATTGAAACTTAAACAAGTCACAAAATGTTTGTACTTCAGTCCACCCTGGAGTGTATGTACACCTGTCATTTTTGTATCATTTTAGTGCAAAGTGTGATTTATTTTTTTTAGCCAACATTGGCAACACAAAAAACATGAAATAAATTGGGCCTTAATAGTTTTTCAGCATTATTGGGCATGGAACTGGAATGGGGCATTAGGAGCAAAGTCTTAAAAGTGGATTTTTAGAGGCCCTTTGGAAAATTTAAATCAGCAATTTAATTTGTGGCAACATATATTTCTTCCCTATCCATCTCTTAGGAACCAGTACAAAGTAAGGAGAAATACGCAACATGATTGTTAAGTATATGGAGCAGCTCATATAAATTAGTCCATATTTATATTCAATCTTCCCGTACGTATAATTTAGCACAGATTAATAAAACATGTCTCAGCCCAGGTCACTGCTGGGTAAAATGAAAGACTAGTGTAAAGGAAATAGTTTAAAAATAAAATTAAAAATCCCCTGGCCTGTGAACAGCAGCAGACAAAGGCCAGTGCACGGTAAATACATTCTTCAGCGCACAAAGGGAATAACCCTGCAGTGCAATAGTAGCAGCATGTCAATAGCAGAAGCGTTTGTTAGATAATACTAGATGACAGTGTGCCATGTTGGAAAAAAAAAAAAAAAAAAAAAAAAAAAAATTATATAAAATTGAGAGAAAAAAAATAAATTATTATTATTATAATTATAATTTGATGCACACATGCACCTTATTGCTTCGGCACCTACAACTTGTAGAGGCTATGCCATGAATTCTGTAGGTTGCTTACTTATCCAGATGCAGGCACTGTGAGAGGGGGACATAGCCCACTCTCTACCAATGCCTGAGTCTTAATCTCCACACGATCTTCATTATACAGATGTCTAAAGCCATCATAAAACTCATCAGTATCCATTACAAGTGAGCCCTTATGAAGAAGCTTGAAGTCTTGCATGACAGTTTGGTGCTTTTTCTCTGGTGGACAAGTTAATGATGGAGGACCAGAAGAGACTTTATCCCCAATGTAGGTCTGAAGGTCTTTGTCGGCAGAAATATAAATGTACACGGGGTTAGATGGTGTTTCAAGGCATCGATCAACCAGTTCCTTACAATAAACAAGTTCTGCACTAGCAACCTGCAAAACATATATACAGTAGATTAGTTTTTAGAATTTAAACAAAAAAAAAAAAAAACAACAACCCCTAAAATATATATATATATATATATATATATATATATATATATATATATATATATATATATATATATATATATATATATATATATTTTTAAATGTGGAATTGATAGGACAGAACAGAATTAAAAGTTAAACATTAAAAAAAGGGAATTTCCACTCCCAAACTACCCCCAGCTTAAATAAATTCAGGACCCAATTTATGTAATTTTTTTTATATATCCGAGTCCTAGATCGATTAGGCTGGGGGTTGTCTAGTAGTGGACAGCCAATGTAAGGTTAACGTTAAACACATTGGGTCTTTCTACCAGAGTGATGATTTTTTTGCCTATTGCAACCATTTTAGCATGAGGACGTTTTTAGAAATCAGTAGTGTAACGGGGTCCTTCTCCCATATCACACAGAGCGAGAGATGGCTGTACAATCCAAAGAGCATTTATTCCAAGCAAATCAAATTGTCCATAAACATAATCCACCATACAGAGGATAAAATTGTCCAGTAATTGCATAAATGTCCTGGAGTTCAGCCACAATCCTCCAGCAGTCCTTTTCCAGGCAAATGGGAGTTTCTCAGTTTCTCTGGCATGCTGGCTGCAGTCTCAGCTTTTCCCTCCCAGAGGATCAATTTTCTACCTTTTCTCTTCAAGTTCTCAAACAGACTGCCTCATCCCCCCAGGTAAGCAAAGAGGTTAGGGTGGTGTCACACATAGCGACGCAGCAGCAATCACGACTAGCGATCTGACATTATCAGGATTGCTGCTGCATCGTTACATGGTCGCTGGTGAGCTGTCAAAACAGGCAGATCTCACCAGCCCCCAGCGACGCGTGGAAGCGTAACTAAAAAGGTATATATCGGGTAGCCAAAGAAAGCACCTCTTGGTTACCCAATATTTACCTTAGTTACTAGCGTACGCCGCTCTCACGCTGCCAGTGCCGGTTCCCTGCACTCCTAGCCAGAGTACACATCGGGTTAATTACCCGATGTGTACTCTGGCTAGGAGTGCAGGGAACAGGGAGCTGGCACTGGCAGAGTGAGAGCGGCGGACGCTAGTAACTAAGGTAAATGTCGGGTAAAAAAAAAGGAAAGGGCTTCTTGGTTACCCGATGTTTACAGCTTACCGCAGGCTGCCAGACGCTGGCTCCCTGCTCCCTTCAGTTCGGCACTCTCTCGCTGTCACACACAGCGATGTGTGCTTCACAGCGGGAGAGCAACGTCCGAAAAACGAAGCAGGACATTCAGCAACGACCAGCGACCTCACAGCAGGGGCCAAGGTCGTTGCTGGATGTCACACACAGACGTCGCTGCCAAGTCACAGAAAATGGTGACTTAGCAGCGACGTCGTTGCTATGTGTGACACCACCTTTAGGTGGATTTCAGGCCCACCTCCCCCTACACCTGGGGACAAACTACAGGGGGGAGATTACCTACAGACAATACAATTTACACACAAGCAATACAAATAATGGCCAATGAACCACACCTAAAATACGACCCTACACAACATGATACACAGTACACCATATCCCACCATCACAACCAGCACTCTATTTACTAAAGGGATTTTTCACTTGAAGTAACTTGTAAAATAATATACAGTAGAACCTTGGTTTAAGAGAACAATCTGTTCTGGGAGTGTGCTTGTAAACCAAGTTACTCGTCTAGCAAAGCAAAATTTCCCATAGGAAATAATGCAAGCTCAGACAATTCGTTCCACAACTTGTTCAATGTCCCATCCTGGTCCCCTATTGTGCCATTCCACACATGCAAACACACATTATGCTCACCTTACCTTCCGTGCCATCGTGTATCGGGTAACCATGGAAGAACTTCCACTGCCAGAGCGATGATGTAAAAGACAGGAGCTGCTTGCCTCTGATTGGTTAGCGAGCTGCCTTTGAGAAGCGGCTGACAGTGGAAGTTACTCCATCATCGCGATGGTTACCCGATACACATCCTGTATCGGCGAACTACAAGAACTGGGAGGCCGACGATGGAACGGAAGGTAAGGTGAGCATATGTGTGTGCCTGCGTGTTTGTGCAGACTGCAAGAGCGGGTCAGAGCTCGGTGAAAAGTACGGAACCGGAAATGTGTGCGGTGAGTATTTGCTCGTACAGCAAAGCTTGCTCATAAACTGAGTTACAAATTTACAGCAATCTTTGCTCGTATAGCGAAATACTCGCACTCCAAGTTACTCGTAAACCGAGGTTCCACTGTACCTTGTACTTGACCTCCCTGGGTCCAGCCCTGACTCTCTGCTCTGGTCTTGGTGTTTGGTTGCAGCGATAACATCACGACTACAGTGCACATCACCTCTGTAGCCAGTCACTAATCTCAGTGGCTCTACCGACACGAGCACCAGCCACTGAGCTCAGTCAAGCTGCAGCCAAAACATTGAGCCCGAGGCCGAAGCAGAAAGCCTGTGCTGGACCCAGGAGGAGTACAGAGTTTGAAGGTTTACAAGTATGCAATAGTTTGGGCAAAAAGCAATTTGCTATAGCAGTTGAAGGAGTTTCTCTTTCAAAAACCAAGCTGTAGACGTTAAAAACGGTCATCGCATACACATGGTACCTGTCTCTAGAATTGCACGTCAGATTGTTAAAAATCGCACCCGAGGTAGCACACATTGCAGTGTGTGACACCCCAGGAACGATGAACAGATCTTACCTACGTCCTGCGGCTCCCGGCCCACAATGCGGAAGGTAGGAGGTGGGCGGGATGTTTAAGTCCCGCTCAGCTCCGCCCCTCCACTTCTATTGGCCGGCTGCTGCGTGACGTCGAACGTCCCTCCCACTCCACGAAGTGGACGTTCGCCGTAGGTCGTATGGACGGGTAAGTACGTGTGACGGGAAGGGGGGGGGGGGGTGTTACTCGTATGTGCAGCACGTTCATCAAGTTGAACGTACCGCACATACGATGGGGGCATTGCAAATCGCATACGAAATCGTATGCGAAGTTGCAACGTGTAAAGCAGGCTTTAGTCATAAGAGCTACCCTGTGCTGCCATGACAACCATTGGATCCACGTGATCATGTCACATGACTTCCGGTGGCAGCCTATGAGTACAGATCTACCGCAAATCGCCGTTAATATGGCGCTGTCACATCTGGATAGTGCCATTTAAGGGATTAACAGGTACAGGTGGATAGTGTATCCACTCATACCTGCGAGGCACACATGTCAGCTGTACAAATCAGCTGACATGTGCGCAGATCCCCGCCTGCTGCCCGCGGCAGCAGGTGGGGATTATCACTGACCGCAGGGACGTAATATTACCGTTTACGGTTGTTAAGGGGGTTAATTAGGAAAATTACTAATGTTTTGTTTAGGGAGCTAATCCCTTTAAAATAACCTCTAACTTCTCAATGAAAGAGACCAGTGCTAGAAAGTTACTAGGATATTACAGCGGAATTCCCAGGGTTGGGTCCCTGCACATTCCAATAACTACAAATCAAAACACGCATCTGCAGCTCGATCTTAGTTCTGAATCTGTGTGTAATGGGGGATACAAGGGGATGATAGCAAGTCTGTAGCGACCTACTACTTACATTCATGGATGGGATTCCCATAACAGCTAGGGAGAAATGGATACATGAGCTAGGGCCCATATTGAAAGATCAATGGCAGGCTGTACTGGAATATATTCCAAAGTTATTAAGTGAGCCAAAGTGATTTGTCACAATTCAATCATACATAGAGCAACAAAAAAAAAAAACAAAAAAAAAAAAAACAAACACACGCTTCTAAAACCGGCGTCACACGCTACGATATATCTAGCGATATGTTGGCGGGGTCACGGAATTCATGATGCACATCCGGCATAGTTATAGATGTCGTAGCGTGTGACAGCTCCGAACGACTGTTAACGAGCAAAAGTACTCACCTTATCATTGCTCGTTGACACGTTCATTTTCATAATGTCGTTCCTCCTTCTGCACGCCGATTGTTAGTCGTTCCCAAGACAGCACACATTGCTACGTGTGACACCCCGGGAACGACGAACACAGCTTACCTGCGTCCCGATGGCAATGAGGAAGGAAGGAGGTGGGCGGGATGTTGCGGCCGCTCATCTCTGCTTCTATTGGCGGCCGCTGTGTGATGTCACACGTCCCTCCCCCTTCAGGAAGGGGATGTTCACCGCCCACAGCGACGTCGTTAGGGAGGCAAGTACGTGTGACGGGGGTTAACGACTGTGCGCCGCGGGCAACAAATTGCCTGTGATGCACAAACGACGCGGGCGGGTGAGATAGCTCATGCGATCGCAAGATATATTGTACCGTGTAATGCCGCCTCTAGAGTCAGATCTCAACCCTGCTGTCACATTCTAGCTGTCTGAGATGCAAAACTGAAGGCGCTGGGATCCTACATATGCTATGGCCTTGCCTGCAGTTGTATGTATTCTGGACAGTGGTGATCAACATGATTGAAGGGTAATACGGTTGCAGAGTTCCGAAAGATCCAATAGTACGTGTTCTGGGCTGTATGGAAAAAGTGTTTGACAGACGGGGGAAGCTTGCATTAGCATGATTGCTGTTTGAAAGCTGATGGTAAAATTACTTGATAAAAAAGGGAAGAACCTCCATCCTGTAGAGAGGATGTAAAACAAATAACTAACTTAATTTATACAGAACGGGTGATAGACCAGAAAAGAGGTAGAAAGGATTATGCAAAGAAGATCTGGTCCCTATGCTTATACAGTTAAGGTGGTAATGCACATGAAGAAGTTGAAGATCATTAGGTGTGGATGTGTCACTCACTGCTCTGAGGTGGAATAGACGTATCATATCTGTGCTCAGAATGTCATACGACTTGTACTGTGCTCTGTTATTTTTTTGCCTGCGTCATAAAAATTGTATAATATTTCAATAAAAGAGGGGTTGGTTTACATTATAGGTTTGGTTACTCAATTTTAAGTTAAAATCTGGTGAAATACATATCTGTCTGAGCATACTTTGTTTAAAATTCAATAAGAGCTAAGTGATAAAAAAAAAAACAAAAAAAAAACACCCCACCCCACACACAGAGCAGCCTCTTACCTCAGCACCACTGACATCTCAGGTGTTAGATCAGAGAGATGGGATTTACATCTCAGTATGAACAGCTTCTTACTTCAGTAGGCAAGGTATCCCCAGTATTCGATCAGAAAGACGAGGCGTACTGCAGTGTAAGCAGCCTCTTCTTACCACCAAAACCCAGGTATCTCCCATATTAGATCAGAATATCAACTGGGAACATGTTACTACACATGGGTGAATGGGGCGGAGCTTCATACTGCACATGCACACAGGCACATGATCTACTAACATTATAGGACAGTTTTTTGTCAGGGTCATTTTATATTCTATAGTGATTACCTCCCTACACAAAAAAAAACCCCAAACTATTTAGTATTTCATTTCCAATTACATTTCATTTACATAATAGGCCAGAACGTTAAGACTTGATCAGGTGATTCTATTTTTTATTCTCCCATCTCCTTTAACTGGCGACCTAGGGCAACGTATAGTTGTAAGACTTTGTAGTGGGCAAAGTGGCTGGTCATCCTGTTGAGCTCTTATGTATATAGCCTGCTTAAAGCCATTAGCCTCTCTTGTACTGTGTTTCTGAAGTATTAGGAGCTACAGATGTAGCACTTGAAGATAGGAACTTTAAGTAATCTGGTAGACGATTGCAGATAAATTTATGAACTTAACATTGCCTTTTCTAACCCTCCATTATTATAGTCTACAGTAAAATGTTTATTTTGGATAACGGCCTGTTCTACCTACCTTTGTTTTCTCCAGCAGTTCAGTCATAACCGGGAGCCAGTCGGGGGTCATTCTCTCCAACTCCAAGGTGATAATTGCCAAGGCCAGCGTGGAACCTCTAAACTGCAATAATTGGTGGCAAGCCATGCAGTGCTGCAGCTGCCTCGTCAGGAGCGCCACGTGGAGGGAAGGATTCATTTGAGAGAAGCCACCAAACAGATGAGGCCAGTTGGACATCACCATGGCATGGAACTGTGGAAAGAAAAGCAATTATCTACATGTCTAGGTTGATTGTCTTCATTTTTCACTTACGGTGACCAAACATAGCAAAAGTAAAATGCAGCTCACAGCAGAAAGGCTGCCGTGTGGTCGTCGTCATGTGTGCAGACATCGCCATTATCCATTGGACTACTACGCTTCTACTGAATGTAACAACCGTGTTCTCTGAACACTACCAATTGTGTGTTTTGTTCTATGACTACATAAATGATCCTTGCTTATGCTCCCATTCTAACATCATGGGCTACTAAAGAGTGGAAATTCTATGGAGCAGGAGATGTGAAGAGATGTCACACCATTACCCATCAAAAAGTAAACTGCCAGGAAGGGGGAAGTGGGAAGGATTTACTTATTGTTAGCTACAGCATTTTTTATAAGAGGCGCAGAATCGTCGTCATTGTAGCCAATGACAATCAGAAATAGACACAAGAAACCCATTCCTCTAATATTAGACTTATGTAAGTTATGTGCACAGATACAGGGACTAGAATGTTGGGACCATGTCAAAGCTTTACCACAATATTCCTGATCAGGGTATTCTTCTGTGATATTCCAGGCCATGCTATAGAACTACATGTACCAGCAGGTCCTGTGCTTCAAGGACCAGGTAATCAAATCTGAAATTCTGCTACCACAGGCAGTGCCCCAGTCGATAGTTTTTTGCCTTAATACCAGACTAGTTTTTCTGCTCGAATGTGCCAGTTACTTTCCAGCAGAGAACAGGTCAGACATTCGCCCTCCCGTGACGTTACAAGTGCCAGTACAACGATACTCGAAGCTTCAGGCCTTCTTGGGTGACAGGTGTACAATGTGTCCAAAACCAGACAGCTTTGTATGTACAGTGTTAGAGTGAAAAAGTCAAAAAGTCAGAAATATTTTTGCAACATGTTAATACTTAAAAAGTAGAAATTATAAAAGTGGATTAGTTTTTTTTTAATGAAAACAAAACAAAAAAAACCCCAAAGTTTTATTTTTGTCCCAACTAAGTCAGTGACTTGCAAGCAGCTTGTTTCTCTCGACCGTCAGTAGCAGATTTGTGCATACATGTGTATACTGTGTACAATCATACTTTCAGTCACGTGTCCTTACAGTGTTCAGAAAGTCCACGGGTGTGGATGTGTACAGATCCCACTGCAGTTTGTTCAGTACGATTTTCTCCATCCGTAAGATCTCCGCAGAGGAGTACATGCAGCCGCTCTGCACTGCAAGCTTATTCACTGATGGGATTACCTATAGAAATAAAAGTTGAGACAAAAAAAAAAAAAAAAAAAAAAGTGACTGTTTTGTATTATTCAAAGAAACAGAATGATCAGATTTAGAATATATGCTACAGAGACAGGCCTGAAGTTCTCACTGGTGAAAAGGCATAAAAGGGGACTATGCTGCGGAGCCCGATGTGCCTCCTACACCACTGTATGGCAGAGAAAAGGTTAACAATTGTGGTGTCTGCAAGATGCTCTGGTCTGAAGTTATTGTCAGTACTTCCTCTTTCATTTCCGCTGTATTTCTTACTAATCCGGAGATCGGACTAAGATGTGCAGCTACATTAGTGTGAAGATCTCAAACTGCCATCAGACAAATGCTCCATTCTCCACTCATTGTCCTACTCATAGATTAGTCCTATAGATCTTCAATTTTACTCACAACTGGTGATTTACAGCCTGATTCAACACGACAGGCCAGAATTCTAGCGCAGTCAGCCCCTTAATGTTCAGTGTTCAGCTGTGTAACTGACATTTTGTCACGCAGTTACTACTGGGGTTCCGACATGAATAAGGAAACCCCCAGTGAGTGCCGCAACAAACAGGGTACACGATACAATGGTGAGCCCTGGCACTAGGAAGAGGAGGAGAGCTGCCTCCTGCGCTCCCTAACGTCCCTATATGGGTTCGTTCACCCAGTTGCCATTCATGTGCCTAGGCCCTGGCTTGCTCTGAACTTACCCTGGCTAGTGAGAAGGCCCGCGAGAACACTAATCTCACCAATGCAATAATACGACACATGGGAAAGACAGATGGGGGAGAAGAAATATAGACAAAAAGGTAAACACTGCAAACAACTTCACTGCAGCAAACACCACAGCTGCAACAGTCACGAAACTTCAGTCTCAGTGCCAGGCTCTATCCAAAGTGGACATCTTCGATATGATATTACATAGCCAACATCAGATGTTAATATGTTACTGTATAGAAGTAACACACACACACACACACACACTTTAAATATGCTAATGGGAACACACTTAACCATGAATAGTGGAAGATCAAGCCAGTAGGCTAAAAAGGAGCACATTTATTTGATGAGATATATTACAGAGTTGAACATTTTTAAGTTATTAGGTAGTAGGTGATCAGGGTAAGAGACAGTTTTCAAAACTATTTAATAGGTCTTCTATATTTCCTTGTGTCATATTGTTTTTTTATTGAGCTCTACATAAGAAATTCCAAATAGAAGAAAAAAAGAGTTGCAAACACAACTAGAAAATTATAATATAAAAATTACAGGAGTATTTAAATTGCACTGCAGGACAGGAATATAGCGTTTAAATCCTATCTGGCTGGTTTACAGGAGAAGCGGCCACGGGGAGAAAGTTAAGTTGTAAACTGCATCTGCTGATGATCTGTGAACCCTGGCACTCTGCCGGTATTCACAGGAAGGGAGTCATGACGGGGCCAGGCATCATCAGCTGAACCCGCCATGTCATGACAACTCATTGGCATACTGTGATCGCATCACGGGGCCACCGATGGAGTCAGGCCACAGCGCAATCCCCACTGGAGTTTGATTGATCATGCTATCTGAGTTTGACAGAGCGATCTAAGGGGTTAACAGGTGTGGGTTGATTAATCCACCCACGCCTGTTTGCTGATCTGATCAGTAGACATGTGCAGGAAAGGGGCTAAGGCTGGAATCACACTTGCGAGTGTAAAATCGGACCGAGTCTCATGCTAGAAAGTAGCATGAGCTCTGTTCAAGTCTTGATCAGTGTGCAATGCAACAGCAATGCGATTCTGTGATTTTTCAATTGATTGTAGTCCGTGTGCAATCCGTGTTTGATGTGTATGTTATCCGTTTTTATTCTCAGCAGCTATGTCATCTGCCATTCAGCTCTGCTACATGGCCGCTGACAGACACAGCCAGAGCCGCACTATTAGAATGAAGTCGGATGAACTTCACCAGACTTCATTGTCATCCCACGGCTCTGTCTGTGTCGTGGCCTAATTTTCGGTCACCGGTGAAGGTATCACCGGTGACCGCAAATCCCCTGGGTGACTGAAGTGATCTCCGCTGTCAGCGGTGCCGTCACTGAGGTTACCCGCGGCCACAGCTGCAGTCCTACAGCTGAGATCTGTGGCCACGGGTAACGTGACTGCACCGCTGATCGCGCAAGTCACTTCAGTCGCTGCGGGGAGCTCAGAGGGCGGTCATGGTCTGTGACCACTGTCAGCTTTAGATGTAGCAGAGCTGAAAGCGTCGTGGGACCTCTGGATTACGTCAGACCTGGAGGGGTATTTGGGGACTTGAATAAAGTGGTGAAAGAGGGTGTTTTTTTGTCATTTATTTCAAATAAAAGGATTTTTGGGTGTATGTCTTTATTTTCTTTAACTTACAGGTTAATCATAGAAAGGTATCTCGGGGAGACGCCTGCCATGATTAACCTAGGACTTAGTGGCAGCTATGTGCTGCTGCCATTAACTCCTTATTACCCCGATTGCCACTGCACCAGGGCAATTTGGGATGAGCCGGGTACAGTCCCGGGACTGTCGCATCTAATGGATGCGGCAATTCTGGGCGGCTGCTGGCTGATTTTTTTTTTATTTAATTTACTGCACAATATAGACCCGCCCACCAGCGGCTGTGATTGGTTGCAGTGAGACAGCTGTCACTCAACGTGGTGGCGTGTCTAACTGCAACCAATCATAGGTGCCAGTGGGCGGGGAAAGCAGCGAATAATAGATGGAATAATGAGCGGACAGTGGGAGAGGGGCCGACTGCCAGATAGAAATTGACCGACATCGACAGACCTCACTCATTTCCAGTGTTTTCTGCAACATGTGATAAATGTATTTAGTTAAAACACATGTCACTAGGATTGTGTGTGTGTGTGTGTGTGTGTGTGTGTGTGTGTGTGTGTGTGTGTGTGTGTGTGTGTGTGTGTGTGTGTGTGTGTGTGTGTGTGTGTGTGTGTGTGTGTGTGTGTGTTCTGTTTTTCAATGCACCCATAGTTTCATTGGGGAGACATGCGTGATAAACTCAGCATGCTGCGATTTTTTCGCAGTCCGATTTGGACTGAGAGGAAAAATAAATAAAATATATAGCAGATGGGAGCTGCCTCATTGATTAACATTGGTCCGAGTGCAATGCGAGATTTTCTCGCATTGCACTTGTGCGAGTTAATCGCAAGTGTGAAGCTGGCCTAAAAGCAGTTGTCCACTACTTTGACAACCCCTTCTCAATAACCACAGTTCCACCCATGCAAAATAATAGCAGCTATACTCACCTCCAGAGCGGGTGGCATTCCAGTGATATCACAGGCTGCTGCCAAAACTCACGTGAATTTTTTTTAATTTCACGTGAGCCCTGCAGCCAATCAGCAGCTGCTTCCCGATCCCTTCTGTCAACATAATGGACATCTGGAGAAAGTCACAGCAGCACCAAGGTCTCACTTCTTGGCATCAGTTTCACGTGAAGGGGAGAGCAGGCGCTGTACTCGCTGAATCATCATTTGCACCGGATGAGTGTAAACTGCCATTTTACGTGCGAGATATATGGTGATTGAGAAGTGGTTGTCAGGGTAGTGGACAATCCCTTTTCGGTGTGAAATATTACAGTCCATGCAAGTTATACAAGCAGTGTCATAATGAAGGGTGGGGGACCCCACAGATTTCCTCCCTGATTAGTTCACTGTCTTACCTCATCCTCTTCATTTGTTTTGGCTGCAAGGTATAAGCATGTGACAGCGATGCATTGAAGATACTTCACCTGGACCTGTAAAAGCAGAAATTTACAGGGCTTTAATGGGCGAATATGTGAGCGACAGATCCAATTTAATAATACACAGACATGACTAGGGGCAGCGGTGTGTGACCAAAAATTGATCTTTATTCACCTTTACAGAGGCTAAAATGCGATTCAAAATGCTAACTGCCAGGCCAAAGGTTTCCGGGATGAAATGGAAGAGGGATCTCAATCGTTCCAGCCACATCACAGTTTGCCCATATTGTTTAGGAGAGATCTCTGTGCCCTGGGGGAGGGACAAAATAAAGTTAGAAAACCATGAAGGAGAATTTGTATGAAGGGCCAATAAGTTAAGGCTGCTTTCACACTTGCGTCGTTTGGCATCTGTCACAATGCGTTGAGTGACGCATGCGTTGTAAATAGTGTGATATAAAGGCAACGGATTCCTTTGAAATAACATGTTGCGTTAAGCCGAGAGAGAGCGCGAGCCCCCACTCATCACCACACACACCGGCACTACGGCCAGCCACACACACACACACACACACACACGTTGCTGCCTGGAGCTGACAGAGCGGCGGTGTTCTACGGCCGCTCCTGTCAGCTTCATGTAGTAGAGCTGACAGCGTCGTGGGACAGTGTTGATTACGTCGGACCTGGAGGGGTATTTGGGGATTAATAAAGTGGTGAAAGAGGGAGCTTTTTTTTCTTCATCTTTTATTCCAAATAAAGTATTTTTTTGGGTGTGTTTATTTACTTTCAATTACAGGTTAATCATTGGGGGAGTCTCAGACGCCTGCCATGATTAACCTAGGACTTAGTGGCCACTATGGGCTGCCATTAACTCCTTATTACCTCGATTACCCGGCTCATCCCGAATTGCCCTGGCAGAGTCACAGTACTGTTGCATCTAATAGATGCGGTAATTCCGGGCGGCTGCTGGCTGATTATTTTTTGGCTGGGGGGCGGCTCCTCATAACGTGGGGCTCCCAATCCTGAGAATACCAGCCTTCCGCTGTGTGGCTTTACCTTGGCTGGTATCAAAATTGGGTAGGGGACCGCACGCCTTTTTTTATTTTTTTTTTTTTAACTTTTTTATTTATTGTACTGCCCACTGGCCGCTGTGATTGGTTGCAGTGAGACAGCTGTCAATCAGCGTGGGGGTGTGTCTGACTGCAACCAATCATAGGTGCCAGTGGGCGGGGGAAGCAGGGAACAGGAGTTGGAATAATGAGCGGCCGGCATTTTCAAAATAGGAGAAGCTGCCAGAGCAGTGAGATAGTCATGCAGCGCCTCGCCCGTGATCGGTGAGTAAGAGAGAGAGGGAGAGACCGACCGAGAGCTAGAGACCAGGAGTACATTTTAAACGATTTCGATCATTCTGCTGGACATGCTGAGCATGCTCAGTAGAACATGACGGAATCAGTCATTGCCAGGATTCCGCCGCTTAGCGCAAAGCGGTGGAATCCACCACCATAGACAATTAGACACCTTGGCGGATTCCAACGGAATCCATCAAGGTGTTATTTTAACGACCCAAAAAAAAAAAAAAAAAAAAAAAAAAAACAAAACAAACCAAAACCAATACATGTAGCGTTCCCTCCGCCCGACGCTGCGTCAAAATAATGACGCCGCGTCGTCCAGCGGATAAAACGCAGACACTTGAGTTAGTCCGTCGTCAATACAAGTCTATGGAAACTAGCGCAGTGCGTTAACGGACTGCGTTATTCTCCATAGCGGCGGATTGCGCTGAACGCAAGTGTGAAAGCAGCCTAACTCAGACAGCTAACCATAAATTTTGTTAAGGGCTTCAATTACGAACTTTAGCCCTACTAGGTGACAAACCTTCTGTGACAGATAAGCTGTTGGTAGATTGTTGAAGTGACACTGTGGAGGTTTAGCCCACAGTACTAAAAATGGATGAGGAGCTCATCAAGGAAGACAGGGTCGCAGCATCCATGATCTCTGGCCTGCAATAATGTATTTAGGTCTTGATCAGTTATAGTAAAAGAATATTTCTCAATCTGAGCATTTACTACATCTCTACAAGTAAAGTAAACCACACCACTAAAGTTAGTAAATGCTCAATTGATTACAATTGGCCAACACTTGTATGTTTATACTTGTACGTGTATGTGTAGTGTCCAAGTGTTCATATAGACTGGCATGTTAAACTACAATCTTGTTGGATTGGGACTTAAAAAAGACCAGCCACACTTATAAGGAATGTTCACATTACATTATTGCTAAACATCAGTGCCTCATCAAAATCAAAGGCCTTGAATTCTTTATCAGGGCTCCCTACAGAGCCAGAGGAGTCAGCGTTTTTGTTTCAGCCAAAAAAAAACAAAAAAAAAAACCCACACACAATCATAGAATGGCAAAGCCAATCTGACCTGAATCCAATAGAAAATGTATGGAATGAACTAGAGCTACACATGTGGAAGCCACATTAGTGTTCCTTAGAACTGACAAGGTTTCCAACGATTTCTTCAACTCGCTTTCAGTTTTCCTATCCATTGGGTCCCTGAGCAGTGAAAACTCCTCAAAAGAAAGCGATGTCTTTTTCGCAACTCCAGAGACCTGGACATCCACCTTAGGCTATGTGCGCACAGTGCGTTTTGGCGCGTTTTTTCGGGTGAGTTTTTGGCCTTAAAACTGCAGGACTTTGCTTCCCCAGCAAAGTCTATGAGTTTATTTTTACTGTCCGCACACATCTGTTTTTTTTTTAACCTGCATTTTTGAGTTTAAAAAAAAAAAAAAAGGGACATGTCAGTTCTTTGCTGCGTTTCTGCGTTTTCCACCCATGCAATGCATTTGAAAAACGCAGCGATCAAAAACGCACCAAATCGCGGCAAAAACGCATGCGTTTGCGACGCGGGTGCATTTTTGTGCGTTTTTAGCGGCCAAAAACGTACAAAAACGCAGCGTCAAAACAACGCAGCGTGCGCACATAGCCTTAGGAATTTCCCAAGTTTCGGTGGTATCGCCCCCAAGTGGGAAATGGTGTCTAAGCGCCAAGGGAATGCCTAGGCATCTCTCCGGAGCCCCCCCCCCCCCCCCCTATTCCTGAAGGATTACGTACTGGATATTCCTATTAACAGGAAATCCAGCCCCTTCGGGCTTTCAGGCCACCAAACATTTTCTCCTGCACTGACTTAGTAGTCTTTCCTATCTCAACCCCATGGTATCTAATAAAGCTCCCAGCAGCTCCCTCCTCCATATATATCTTATTGTCAGGCCCTCCTGACTGACAAGGTCATCGTCCTCACCTAAGGGTCTGGGAGAGAAGGATGGGTCGTCTTCCGAGACAGAGTACGATACTTTAACGGGGTTTGGCTTCCTTTTCTTTGGGGCTGGGCCCGCTGAGGGTAGGGTTTGACAGGAGGCTAGAGAGGATTGTACCTCCTGGCACACTGGATTTTTCATCCACTGATGAGGCAAGGTTCTTCTTCCCTCACCACCTGATATCAGTACAGGGCTGACAGCTTTTAACTATGGGAAGACAGGAGGTTCTTGGCGCACATGATGCACTTGCAGCTAGACATTTTCTCTTTTATGGGGCCAGGATTCCTGTCTCCATGGAAAAAGGGAGAGAAGAGCCTATAAGGCTCTGCCCAAAGAAAGAGAACCCTAAAGGGGAAACATCTAGCCCATATACATGTGACCAGACTGTCCCCCCGTTACAGTACACTCACTGGACCGGGGGTAGCGCTGGGCTCTACAGACAGAGCAGGGAAGATCACCCATTATGCAGTCCTACCTTAGGATGTCTTCAAGCAAGGCACTTACATGTGAGTGCGAAGCCCCAGCGCCATAATACCATGTGGGCGACTCCTCCGCAGACGGTCTGGGTAGGTTTCTCCATGAGAAGGCAAACCCATTGGTGCTGCAACGGGCCTGAAACAGCGTGTGCACTCAAGGGTGGAACGCATATTCCCGGAAGTACATCACGGCGTGTGTTGGTGATGTAAATTCCTGCGCACCATCGCCACCACATGCTAGTGAGGAGGAGGTATCAGGGAGCTCAGGGAGGCCCCCCCAGTCATGTCGGCCATGCTCCGCTTTAAGTCATGTGAGGCGCAGGAAGTGCAGATACGTCCCGATTCCAGGGGAGACAGGAACAGCAACGGAGGGGGGGGAAGTGGCAAGCTCCGACCTCAGCTGCCTGGTGGTAAGATGAATAGTTTTCCTTTCCCACAATACTCTAGTCACTGGCCAGAGCACCACAGGTACTCTTCTTGCCCCAGTAGGGACAGGAAACAAACACTGGAGATGGGAGGTGTTATTTAACCTCTGTGTTTTCTGTCCCAATTAGGGCATGGCATTAACTCCTGTAGTGCTGTCATGGAGGGTGACTAGAGAAAAACAAAAACACATGCAAGTCAGGGAGCTTGCAGAGTGCAACCAGATGATGGCCATTTCACATGTGAACATGCTTCTACAGGTCTGATTTCTACAAAACCAACGTAGTCAGGTTGCGCTCTGCAAACTCCCCGACTTACCTGTTTGTGTTAAATTAATCTAATAAAGTCTATATTTACTCCAGGTGGTGAGTGTCGCTACAACTTTCACAATTACGATTTGTTTTCTACTTTGTAGCTGAGCACTGCAGTTTTTGGGGATTTCATGGATGCATTAAACTCCACACCCCGGTTTAAACCGACAGGGCAGATATTTCCCCCCCTTTTGCTTGTACTAGGTTGATTTATCACCTTGTACATACCATACCTTGATAGTAGCGTCTATAAAGCAGGGAACTTTCCACTTGCTGGCTTCTATAAGAAGGAGATTCTCCAGCAGTATATCCAGGCGCTGGCTCTCTGATGGCTCTGTGCACTTCATTGAGGCCACTGATTTATTTCACTCCAATTTTTACACCAGGCAGAGATATCTACAGAGCAGAAATAAAAAGCAGTTAAGAGCATGGGACTTTCAGAGACTTTGCACTACGATGCCAATGTGACCAAAGCCGATTCGGCTTCAGAAGCCCTTAACGTAGCCTGCAAAATTGTTCTGGCTGATAAAGTGATTGATTTTAACTCTATGGGATCATATCAGCCATGATATCTGAACATAAGCATATTCAAAGGCCGACGGCCAGACTACAATTCCCATTATACATATATTTCAGTGTAAGTGAGTTCTTATTACAGGTAGAGCAGTACAAGTCTCTGATATAGAAAGTCAGCATTTTCCAGCATGTACCGTATTTTTCGGACCATAAGACGCACTTTTTTTCCCCCAAATGTTGGGGGAAAGTGGGGGGTGCGTCTAATGGTCTGAATGTAGGGCATGGCTGCGGGGAATGAGGGTGCTGCGGTGGAGCGGGTCATCGGGGCACGAACAGGCAGCAGCAGCGCCTGCCGTGACCACGTGGGCCCGCTCATTACATATGCACGCCCATCCTCCCGCCCATCTCTCAGCGCTGACAAGTGGGCGGGGTGATGAGCGGGGACGCACGCGAAGTAAACAGCCGGCCGTGATCACCCCTGGCAACTACAGCCAGGAGTGATCATGTGCGGCTGTATTCACTGCTCCCCGCGCGTCATTACCAGCGCGGGGTGCAGTGAATCAGTGCACATTACTCACCATTCCCCGCAGCACCGCGATGTCCTCCTGATTGCCGGCCGCGCTGTGTAGAGACTAACGGGGCTCACAGCGATGACGTCATCGCTGTGCGTACGTGTCCACACAGCATCGCCGGCACAGACAGAAGGAGATCGCGGTGCAGCAGGGAGCGTGGCCGGCTCCACAAAGCGCTGCCGGCACAGACGGAGGAGGAGCGACGCTGCGTGGAGCGAGGAAAGGTGAATATAAATGTTTATTTTATTTTTTTTGTGTGTTCCGCAGGATGATGGGGCACATGTTAGCAGGATGATGGGGCACATGTTAGCAGGATGATGGGGCACATGTTAGCAGGATGATGGGGCACATGTTAGCAGGATGATGGGTGACCTATAGCAGGATGATGGGTGACCTATAGCAGGATGAGGGACATACATACATACATATAAAAATAAATATAAGGATGGGGATTATATACAAGGCAGGAGAATCATTACCAGGATGGGGTACCTTACTAGAGAATTTGGGGACATTACCCCCATAATAGTGTGTCAGCAGCAGATCCTCGCCCCATAAGTGTGTCATGACCACATTTTTTGCTTAAAATTTTATTTTCCTATTTTCCTTCTCTAAAACCAGGGTGCGTCTTATGGTCCGGTGCGTCTTATAGTCCGAAAAATACGGTATTTTACACTCAGCTAGGGAGGATATCTCCACACTGGCATAGAGAATCTTCATGTGTAAAGTCCTCAGTGGAATACACACTGGCTTCTACATAGAGAAGCTCGCTGAACAATCAGTTTGAGGAAAAAAAAAAAAAAAAAAAAAAAAAGTCCCTACATTTTTTTTGTCCAAAGGCGTGCTGAGACTTCCCAATATGATCACATCTGTATCTCGGAAGCACAGGCTTTAGTTTTACTTTCCATTTGGCCAAGCCATTAACCTGAATATTTAGGCTGTGTGCACACAGTGCGTTTTTCGTGGCGTTTTTGGCCTCAAAACTGCATGACTTTGCTTCCCCAGCAAAGTCTATGAGTTTTTATTTTTGCTGCCCGCACACAACCTTTTTTAGGCTTTGTGCGCACTAGAAATGTGAAGTTTCTCAAGAAAATTTCTTGAGAAAATTCTGGGAGTGGAAGATTTCCAGACCTCCGGAAAAAATCCGCACCAAATTCGCGGTAAATCTGCATGCGGATTTGCAGCGAATTTGCCGCAGGTTGTTCCCTGCGGATTTTGCAGGCTGTACTACAGAAATCCGCAGGTACCTGCGGAAAAGAATTGACATGCTCATTTTCTCAAGAAATTCTCCAAGGAAATTTCTTGAGAAAAATCCGCAGCGTGCGCACAGCTATTTTTTTTTCTCATAGGATTTGCTGGGAAATGTCTGCACAAAGATTGCAGACATTTATCAAGAAATTTCTGCAGCAAATCCACGGGTAAAACGGCCTAGTGCGCACAAAATAAAAAAAAAAAAAGAAGGGGACGTCAATTCTTTCCTGCTTTCCCCCCCCCCCATGCAATGCATTGGAAAAACGCAAAGATCAAAACCGCAAAAAAAATCGCGGTAAAAACACGCGTTTTTTTGCTACGGGTGCGTTTTTAGAGGCCAAAACCACAAAAATGCAGTGTCATAAAAACGCAACGTGTGCACATAGCCTTATATAGGGATTTTCAGAAAGATATGTGCACACCTCCAGGTAGTCACTGCTGGCGACATCTCTATAAAGGGAAATTTACTTACAGTACTTAATAAATGTCTAAATTGTGACTACAGAGCAAATAAAAAAAAAAAAACAAAAAAAACGACATCCTGTATACACAGGAGGGATAAGGGAATGATGGGTGAACGGGGACCTCCCTGGGCAGAGGCATTATCTACAGACTATGGCCTAATAATCATGTACTGTGCAAGTGAATCTCTATTAAAAAGAAATTATAGATGGTCAGAAATTCATTCAGACTGAATTAACTTCAGCACCTGCCAACCTACGGAAAGAAGGAATACCTGCATGAGGCCGGATACGATAATAAACTGTGGAGGAAAGAGGCGCAATAGGGTCTTACCCAAGTAACAATGGGAGAAAATGGAGGGAGATACTACTCACCTATAGGGGTTGTGAAAGTCACAACTCCTATAACAGCATGTATGTAGAAGGTCCAGAGTCACAGCAGCGGTCCCTCGGTTTTGGCAGATAACAGAGAGTAATAGGATGAGGGTTTCCAGGCCGCGCCAATGACGATCACATTAAACTGCTAGATTAATGTTGCTTTTTATTCCAATTACAGGTCTACGCGTTTCGGAAGGATGAGGCCGGATGGCAGCCGAGAAGCAGACCCTGCCACCATATAGACCTAGTGATGCCACCGATGAGCCGTCTTCATGGGAAGAAATTAGGGCATTCAGTATCTGTATGTGGAGAACTGCGCTGACCCTTGTATCATCAGTGTTGCTTCCCAAGAGAAATTGTTTTGGAGGAATACAATTTCAGAAATATTGTAGCAAACAACGACCTGAGTCTCATGTTTAAATAATAAAGCAAATAATATAAATCAATGTAATCCCCACCACAATTTTCTCCGGGATGTCTGTATAGAGGGCAGAGTAAAAGAAACCACGTGTACTGCCATCACAGGGCTCTTCTGGCCTCAGTCAGATACCTGCAGCCTGTGAAGTATGCCTGCTGCCAATGTCTACATAGTGCCCGTCTTGTTGTATACATGTGGGCACTATCTGGAAAGCATACTCTGCAGATTACACCCTGTGGGCATGTATACGCCATCTGCGTGATCACACCACAATGCATGGCAGCTGGAAGGCACGAATGCCAGCAAATGACAACCCCAATTATAGTAGACAACGTCCACCCCAGCCCAACCGCTGCTAGAGAACAAGAATTACAAATCTGCAATATAAGGTGGTGCCAAAAAGTTAAGGGAAACCTGTAGCACGTATTTACATGCAGAAGTAGTGGGTTGGCAGTACAAGTGCTTCCCTCTAAAAGTGATCCTTTACGTAGGGATCTGATGTGCCAGTCATGAGAAAGCTAACATAGAAGTCATATGAAAAGCTGACAAAGTGCACAGACAGAAATATTTTGGCGCTATATAACAATTATTAGAGCGATTCACCCCCCCCCTCCCCGACAGAGCCGTCTAATGAGAATGAACCTCTCATGTAAGTGTCGGGACTCAGGCAGTGGTGCGGGGCCGCAGCTGTCAGAGGTGGTTCACCTGAGTTCATTGTCATTGCATGACTGTCGCGGCTTGATTTGCAGTCACAGGGGGAGGATCCGCTTGTTGTCGCAAGTCACCTGAGTGACGTCCTGCTGATAGCGCGACTCACTTCACTTGCTGCATGGAGCTCACAGTGAGCGGTCGTGATCTACGGCACTCCCTGTGAGTATCAGATGCAGCAGTGCTGGAAGCGTCGTGGGACCTTGTGTGGATTACGTCCGACCTGGAGGGTTGTTTGAGGGGTTAATAAAGTGGTGAAAGAGGGTTTTGTCTTATTGCAAATAAAGGATTTTTTGATGTTTGTATTTACTTTCACTACAGTTTAGTGATGGGGGGGTGGGGGTGGTTTCATAGACGTATGCCATCACTAAGCTATGACTTAGTGGCAGCTATGGGCTGCCATAAACTCCTTATTACCCAGATTGCCACCAGTGCAATTAGGATGAGCTGGGTAGTGTCCCAGGACTGTCGCATCTAATGGATGCAGCACTTCCGGGCAGCTGCTGGCTGATATTTTTAGGCTGGGGAGGCTCCCCATCCTGAGAATACCAGCCCCCAGCTGTGTGGCTTTACCTTGGCTGGTATCAAAATTAGGTTGGGGGGGGGGGGTAAAATACCACACGTCGGGTTTTTTATTTTATGTTTATTGTACTGTATGATATAGACTGGCTGTTTTTTTTTTTTTTGCAAATCTTTAGTCAATGATTGTCAAAATATTTGACAAACAAAACGCTGCCTGAAGAAAACAAAAACACACACACACACACACACACACAATTAGGGCTCATGCAGGAGTCGGTCCGAGCACAGACCACTAATGCCCAGACCGTCTGCGTCTCTTCCAGCCAGAGCGTGGCGACATCGGTCACACTCAGGCGACCAATCTGTGCATTGTGATCCGCGATCAGACCGCAATCCGCAGGAGTCTGCATGAGCCCTTGGGGCAGAAACATCACACACCTTGGCCACGTCCCGTGGGCACTTTGTCATGACAGGGGAGCCGTTGAGGTGCAGTGGATTTGGGCGGGACGATGAGCCCCCCGTGCCTATGGATGTATATGAGCCACTCACCTCTGCCGGCTACCTGCTGCACGGCTCAGCTCACGCAGTCCATGGTGCCGCCCGTCCCATCCTCTTCAGTCCATGGCCTCCCCGTGCAG
Organism: Anomaloglossus baeobatrachus; assembly: GCF_048569485.1. Lineage (NCBI taxonomy): Eukaryota > Metazoa > Chordata > Amphibia > Anura > Aromobatidae > Anomaloglossus > Anomaloglossus baeobatrachus. The sequence goes on from NC_134356.1 coordinate 167,536,537, forward strand.
GGGCCCGCAGCACAGGCGCTGCTCACATAACCCGGGGAGCTTTTTTGTTTACTCCGTTGTAAGTCTACGGGGTTTTTGAAAGACAAGCCACTCCCAGGGTAGCGCCTCCCTGATGACGTAAGAGCAGAGGGGCGGGCCCTGGTCAATGCAAGACAGCAGGAAGTGTCACTGTGTTTCCATCCACTATACGCCACAGCAGCGCCCCTAGCGGCAGAGCTCTAGTCCTGCATCCTCCCCCGGCCGATATAGGAAAGGCTCAAGTGTCAGACATGGCAGTTTTCAGTTTTTGTACTTTTCTTCCCCTTCATACAACTGCCATTACTTTTATTTTTCCTCTCATATAACCTTATGAGAACTTGTTTTTTATGGGATGAGGTTTTTTTTTATGAAACCATCCATTTTACCATGTGTTGTACTGGAAAACGGGGAAATAAAGAGGCCCACCCTGAGGGACCACCATCTGTGCAACTCTGTGGTCTGTAAGGTCTCTCTGCACTACGGCTCTCTGCAACCTGCCGTCTCAAAAGTTCTATGTGTGCCTCAGGGCGATGACATCACTGTGCTGGTCCTGTGCCCTGATGATGGCGGCCAACAGATTCACCTAGATCTTGCTTTAGGGGAGTGAGTGTAGGGATGTTTAGGTTAATAGTACTTGTAGGGGGACTGTGGGGTTATCATACTGTGTAGATTGGGGGTCATTCTACTGTGGTACAATCAGGGCATTTATTAATGGATGGAAGCACAAATAAGGTATTATCAATAAATGGAGTCAGAGAAGGAGGTATTTATTAATAGACGGAGGTACAAGAGTGGCATTTATAAATATATGGAGGCACAAAGAGGGGATTATTAATAAATGAAGTAAGAGAAGGGGGTATTTATTAATAGACAGAGGTACAAAAGTGGCATTTATTAGTATATGGAGGCACAAAGAGGGCATTTGTTAATACATATGAGTCTCAAAGGGGTCATCATTAGTATAGATTCAGAGGGGGTATTTATTAATGAAAAAAGGTACAAATAGAGCATTATCAATATAGAGTCAGAGAAGGAATATTTATTAATATACAGGGGTACAAAGTTGCATTTATTAATATATGGAGATACAAAAAGGGCATTATTATATACAATTAGATAGTGGGCATTAATATCAAGAGTCACAAAGCTGATGTAACACTAGTGGGCGCCACAAACCAGGCTTACCCTGGACGGGGGTAACTAATCGGCTACCTAGTCTTCACTAGAGCCTGTGAGCCACAGGTACCACTCACAGACCAGCCCATGGGGAGTGCATTAGCTGGCCGATGGGTCAAGGCAGAGGTACGAGATGCAGGAGGGCAAAACAGAGTCAGACAGGCTAAGGTCAGAGCAGGCCTGTACAGGGTCAGAACACAAGCCAGGGTCAGAGGCAGAGAGATCAAACAGGACAGATAAACAAGCCAGGGTCAGGCATGGAGAGGTCAGACAGGACAGAGAAACAAGCCAGGGCCAGGAGCAGAGTGGTCAGGCAAGATGGATAAACAAGAAAAAGGATATGAATAATAAGGTCCATACTATTAGAAACCTATATATATGAATGGTCACCAAAAAAGGACACAGAAGAAAGGAAGAGAGACCTTCAAAAATTCATGATAAACACACCAATATCATAATAAATCCAAGAAAATTCCATATCAAGATAATAAGGTGCAATTTAATTCATTATATGACAAAAAATGACAATGGATTTAAGGGATGTCATTTGGACACATAAAGTGCAGAAGTGCCTGTAAAATCACAACCAGGGAGGTGTGCCTGAAAGACCAGACCAGGGGTTTGGTAAAACATGGAAATACATAGGGACTGTTACAGTAACAGGTATACAAGGTTCTATGATACAACGATTATATACAACAATTACATTTCATCAGGTTGGCTAGGTGTATAACACTACCCACTGTTCAGCAATCATAGATTATAATAAAACATGATATGCAGAATATAATATAGTACATGCAGAATAAAGTATTCACCCTATGCATGGAAAGGTGCTGTCACAGCCTAAATCATGACCGTGGCAACCAGGGATCAAAAAAACCACCCTGCACCACCCGGTCCCGACGAAGCGACAGCGAAACGCGTCGAGGTGCAGGGTGGTGTGTCTGCACTAGGTCCAGGGGTCATTGTGGTAGGTTACTTTGCCTGCTGGTCCTACCCTGAATATACAAAGGGAGTTTTTTTGATCCCTGGTTGCCACGGTCATGATTTAGGCTGTGACAGCACCTTTCCATGCATAGGGTGAATACTTTATTCTGCATGTACTATATTATATTCTGCATATCATGTTTTATTATGATCTATGATTGCTGAACAGTGGGTAGTGTTATACACCTAGCCAACCTGATGAAATGTAATTGTTGTATATAATCGTTGTATCATAGAACCTTGTATACCTGTTACTGTAACAGTCCCTATGTATTTCCATGTTTTACCAAACCCCTGGTCTGGTCTTTCAGGCACACCTCCCTGGTTGTGATTTTACAGGCACTTCTGCACTTTATGTGTCCAAATGACATCCCTTAAATCCATTGTCATTTTTTGTCATATAATGAATTAAATTGCACCTTATTATCTTGATATGGAATTTTCTTGGATTTATTATGATATTGGTGTGTTTATCATGAATTTTTGAAGGTCTCTCTTCCTTTCTTAAGATGGATAAACAAGCCAGGGTCAGGCATGGAGAGGTCAGACAGGACAGAGAAACAAGCCGGGGCCAGGAGCAGAGTGGTCAGGCAAGACGGATAAACAAGCCAGGGTCAGGCATGGAGAGGTCAGACAGGACAGAGAAACAAGCCAGGGCCAGGAGCAAAGTGGTCAGGCAGGACGGATAAACAAGCCAGGGTCAGGCATGGAGAGGTCAGACAGGACAGAGAATCAAGCCAGGGCCAGGAGCAGAGAGATCAAACAGGACAGATAAACAAGCTGGGGTCAGGAGCAGAGTGGTCAAGTAGGACAGATAAACAAGCGGAGCAGAGAGGTTAGAAAGGACAGATAAACAAGCCATGTTCAAGCACCGAGAGGTCAGATAGGACAGAGAAACATATTAAGTACAATGTAAATATGGCCATAATAAATATTCAAAACTCCGGATACATGAAATGATGTTCCCCAGGCAGGTACAAACTTCAAAAAAACATCATGAAAGAAAAGGAGAACCAGAAGATACGTACCAAAGAGAAAAAAAAAATAACAAAATAATAAATGTAAAAAGTATATAACTTTTATTAGTAATTAAAGTAAAATAAATATGAAAAATTAATTAAAAACTAGGAATAATGGATGGGTACAAGAAAAAGGGCACAGAGTATTGTAAGTGTATAAAAATACAGAAAAAATTTAGGTAGCAAGCACACAAAATTGTGCATCCCCTGCAGGTAAACAAGCTCAGAGGTCTAAAAAGATCTAAATGTAAAAATATAGGTATCCACTATAAGAAGATAAACAAATGAGGGCCACCTATAAGGATTATACACTATTAAGGTACCGTCACACTAAGCGACGCTCCAGCGATCCCACCAGCAACCTGACCTGGCAGGGATCGCTGGAGCATCGCTACACGGGTTGCTGGTGAGCTGTCACACAGGCAGCTCTCACCAGCAACCAGTGACCAGCCCCCAGCCAGCAGCGACGCGTGGAAGCGATGCTGCGCTTGGTAACTAAGGTAAATATCGGGTAACCAACCCGATATTTACCTTGGTTACCAGCGCACACCACTTAGCGCTGGCTCCCTGCACGCCTAGCCAGAGTACACATCGGGTTAATTACCCGATGTGTAGTCTGGCTATGGGAGCAGGGAGCCAGCACTGGCAGCGGCGGACGCTGGTAATGAAGGTAAATATCAGGTAACCAAGGAAAGGGCTTCTTGGTTACCCGATGTTTACCGTGGTTACCAGCGTCAGCAGAGGCCGGCTCCTGCTCACTGCACATTCAGTTGTTGCTCTCTCGCTGGCACACACAGCGATGTGTGCTTCACAGCGGGAGAGCAACAACTAAAAAATGGTCCAGGACATTCAGCAACAACCAGCGACCTCACAGCAGGGGCCAGGTTGTTGCTGGATGTCACACACAGCAACATCGCTAGCCGTGCCTCAGCAGCGATGTTGCTAGCGATGTTGCTTAGTGAGACGTGGCCTTTACACATATTTAACACAATGAATAATTATTTCATTAGATTGTGTAATGGACAACATAAAGTCCCAAGAGGTGGTTAGTGGAAAAAGGTCAAAACAGAGGTAAATAAAATACTTCAGGGTCTGGAGAACCGTCCAGAATTAAACTACTAAAGTGCATCGTGCTAGCAGAACAGCGGCAGGGAGAAGCCCCAACAATCGTTTCTCTGAATAGCAGCTTGCCTCCAGGATATCACAGTTTGGTACTTGCAGCAGCACACTGCGTACATTCATCATAGATGTGAACTGATTTTCTATCTATATATAATTACTAGCTGTAGTACCAGGGCGTTGCCAGGGATAGTAACTGTCTTTTTGTCTCTCTTTGAGTTTCTTTCTGTCTCTGTGTGTCTGTCTCTGTGTGTCTGTCTCTGTATCAGTCTCTCTATCTGTCTCTATCCTTTTGTCTCTATCTCTGTGTCTGTCTGTGTCTGTCTGTCTCTCTCTCTGTCTGTCAGTCTCTTCCCCCGTCTGTCTCATTCCAGGTCTGTTTTGTTCCAGGTCTGTCTCGTTCCCAGTCTGTCTCTTTCCCCGTCTGTCTCGTTCCACGTCTGTCTCTTTCCCCGTCTGTCTCGTTCCATGTCTGTCTCGTTCCCCATCTGTCTCGTTCCCTGTCTGTCTCGTTCCCCGTCTGTCTCGTTACCCGTCTGTCTCGTTCCCCATCTGTCTCGTTCCCCGTCTGTCTCGTTCCCCGTCTGTCTCTGTCTCTTTCCCTGTCTCTTTACTTGTCTCTGTCTCTTTCCCCGTCTGTCTCTTTCCCCATCTGTCTCTTTCCCCATCTGTCTCTTTCCCCATCTGTCTCATTCCAGGTCTGTCTCGTTCAAGGTCTGTCTCGTTCCAGGTCTGCCTCTTTCCCGGTCTGTCTCATTCGCGGTCTGTCACGTTCCCGGTCTGCCTGTCTCTCGCTGTCTGCCAGTCTCTTCCCCCATCTGTCTCGTTACAGGTCTGTCTTGTTCCAGGTCTGTCTCATTCCAGGTCTTTCTCGTTCCAGGTCTGTCTCATTCCCGGTCTGTCTCGTTCCCGGTCTATCTCGTTCCCGGTCTGTCTCGTTCCCGGTTTGTCTCTTTCCCGGTCTGTCTCGTTCCCGGTCTGTCTCCTTCCCCGTCTGTCTCCTTCCCCATCTGTCTCCTTTCACGTCTGTCTCGTTCCCCGTCTGTCTCTATTTCTTTTCCTGTCGCTTTACTTGTCTCTGTCTCTTTCCCCGTCTGTCTCTTTCCCCATCTGTCTCTTTCCCTGTCTCTTTCCTGGTCTCTGTCTCTTTCCCTGTGTCTTTACTTGTCTCTGTCTCTTTCCCCGTCTGTCTCTTTCCCCGTCTGTCTCTTTCCCCGTCTGTGTCTGTCTCTGTCTCTTTCCTTGTCTCTGTCTCTTTCCCTGTCTCTTTCTGCCTGTGTCTTTCCCTGTCTGTCTTTGTCTATCTGCCTCTGTCTCTTTAACTGTCTGTCTCTCTCTCTGTCTCTTGATGTCTCTCTATCCGTCTCCCCACCGACATCTTATTACCTCACACATAAGCTTCTTCTACTAACAATATCCTTTGTTCCTATAGCAACCACTCACAGCTCCTATTAATAACCTAATAGCTCGCAACTCCATTGACTTTAATGGAGGCAGGATTTTTAGAGATTGACTGTAAAACGCGGGGTTACATTTTCACGTCCAAACATAGTCTATGACGTTCCCTGAGTCACATGGAGTGTCTGTGCAAAATTTCATGATTGTAAATGCGACGGTGTGGATTCCTTTAGCGGATATACAGTATAGACCAAAGGTTTGGACACACCTTCTTATTCAAAGAGTTTTCTTTATTTTCATGACTCTAAAAATTGTACATTCACATTTAAGACATCAAAACTATGAATGAAAACATGTGGAATGAAATACTTAAAAAAGTGTGAAACAACTGAAAATATGTCTTATATTCTAGGTTCTTCAAAGTAGCCACCTTTTGCTTTCATTACTGCTTTGCACACTCTTGGCATTCTCTTGATGAGCTTCAAGAGGTAGTCACCAGAAATGGTTTTCCAACAGTCTTGAAGGAGTTCCCAGAGATGCTTAGCACTTGTTGGCCCTTTTGCCTTCACTCTGCGGTCCAGCTCAGACCATCTCGATTGGGTTCAGGTCTGGTGACTGTGGAGGCCAGGTCATCTGGCGTAGCCCCCCATCACTCTCCTTCTTAGTCAAATAGCCCCTACACAGCCTGGAGGTGTGTTTGGGGTCACTGTCCTGTTGAAAAATAAATGATGATCCAACTAAACGCAAACCGGATGGAATAACATGTCGCTGCAAGATGCTGTGGTAGCCATGCAGGTTTAGTATGCCTTCAATTCTGAATAAATCCCCAACAGTGTCACCAGCAAAGCACCCCCACACCATCACACCTCCTCCTCCATGCTTCACGGTGGAAACCAGCCATGTAGAGTCCATCCGTTCACCTTTTCTACAAAGACACGGGGGTTGGATCCAAAGATCTCAAATTTGGACTCATCAGACCAAAGCACAGATTGCCACTGGTCTAATGTCCATTCCTTGTGTTCTTTAGCCCAAACAAGTCTCTTCTGCCTGTTGCCTGTCCTTAGCAGTGGTTTCCTAGCAGCTATTTTACCATGAAGGCCTGCTGCACAAAGTCTCCTCTTAACAGTTGTTCTGGAGATGAGAAGGTGTGTGCAATCTTTTGGTCTGTACTGTACATACATACACTCAACTTTATATATTAGATTTATAGCAGTCAGAGGGTCATTTAAAAGGTTAAAATGACGTTCACATGTTGTTGTGATGCAGGTTAATGGTCCAAAAAAATTGTTTGCCTGATAGTAAACCACCAATATACTGGCATAGGGAAAATTAGTAACTTATGCCAACTACTTGGAGTCTGTTGTTGCCTACTTTTGTAGATCAGTGAATGGTGTGCCCATGTACTGACCACCAGCTCAAGCCTACGGTGCCAGGATATAATATAGATATGCATTTTAGTAGTCTTTTTTCATTTACATGCAGAATGGAATTCTGATCTACATGTTAATATGGAACACTTCAACTTTAAGTAAAGCGGTTTTGATTTATTAGTTAAAAACAATTAACTGTGGTGTACGTGATTTATCATGAATTAACTGTTCTTCTTATCACTGTAGATGGTGTTGCAGAGAGTTAATTATATATATTTTAGGTTGAGTTGCTGTGAAGATCTGAGTCTCCCAACAGCTTTGTACCACAGAGCCATAGAGTTCAAATCAGAGACAAACAGAGGTAGAATCTTACCACAAAAACCTCTATGGGTGCTGTAAGATGCATTTATGTAATTATTTGTAATTATATACAATTATGACTTTTAAAAGAGTTTTTTATGTTTAAGAGGTTGTCCAGACATAATATTGATGTCATACATACCTTAGATCAGTACCAATCAGCTATGGATGACCTATTCTAACACCTGACACCTCTCCTAAAGTTCCAGGAGGCCAGGAGTATATCCCAACTTCAACTGTAGCTGTGTCCACAGATCCAGAGGCATACCACTAATAGCAAAACAACTACTTTGAGGCCCATAAGCTGGAGGATGAGGGACTGTACCAAATGGAACTGCAACTTCCAACCCAATGTCTGGCTTTCAATGGTATCTGCATACTAAGGGGCACTTTGCACACTACGACATCGCAGGTGCGATGTCGGAGGGGTCATGTCGAAAGTGACGCACTTCCGGCGTCGCACTCAACATCGTAGTGTGTAAATCCTAGATGATACGATTAACGAGCGCAAAATCGTTGTAATCGTATCATTGGTGTAGTGTCTGGGAATTCCACAATTACGCGACTGCGACAGGTACGATGTTGTTCTTCGTTCCTGCGGCAGCACACATCGCTGTGTGTGAAGCCGCAGGAGCGAGGAACATCTCCTACCTGCGTCCTGCGGCTCACGCCGGCTATGCGGAAGGAAGGAGGTGGGCGGGATGTTTACGTCCCGCTCATCTCCGCCCCTCCGCTTCTATTATTGTCCGCCTGCCGCGTGACGTCGCTATGACGCCGCACGACCCGCCCCCTTAATAAGGAGGCGGGTCGCCGGCCAGATCGATGTCGCAAGGCAGGTGAGTCCATGTGAAGCTGCTGTAGCGATAATGTTCGCTACGGCTGCTATCACAAGATATCGCTGCTGCGACGGGGGCGGGGACTATCGTGCTCGGCATCGCAAGCATCGGCTTGCGATGTCGTTGTGTGCAAAGTGCCCCTTAGGATGCAGATACAATGATATATAATATATGAAAAGGGTAGGGACAATTAGACATGTCATAGTTAGTGTCCAAGATCACTAGACCCCATATTGGAAATACAGAAAAACAGGAGAAAGCAGGGGTTTCTACTAGTGAGGATACCGATTAATCCAAAATAATGCACAATAGAACAACCTCTTGCAAATAATCCAATGAAATTTTATTAGTACAAAATTACAACCATAAGAGGAAAAAGTTCATTTCATAAAAATGTATATATAATAGACAGTCAGGCTAAAGTCGGGAATATACCAGGAACCAGAAATATCGGGTAGTACGATATATATACAGTTAGGTCCAGAAATATTTGGACAGTGACACAATTTTCGCGAGTTGGGCTCTGCATGCCACCACATTGGATTTGAAATGAAACCTCTACAACAGAATTCAAGTGCAGATTGTAACGTTTAATTTGAAGGTTTGAACAAAAATATCTGATAGAAATTGTAGGAATTGTACACATTTCTTTACAAACACTCCACATTTTAGGAGGTCAAAAGTAATTTGACAAATTAACCAAACCCAAACAAAATATTTTTATTTTCAATATTTTGTTGCGAATCCTTTGGAGGCAATCACTGCCTTAAGTCTGGTACCCATGGACATCACCAAACGCTGGGTTTCCTCCTTCTTAATGCTTTGCCAGGCCTTTACAGCCGCAGCCTTCAGGTCTTGCTTGTTTGTGGGTCTTTCCGTCTTAAGTCTGGATTTGAGCAAGTAAAATGCATGCTCAATTAGGTTAAGATCTGGTGATTGACTTGGCCATTGCAGAATGTTCCACTTTTTTGCACTCATGAACTCCTGGGTAGCTTTGGCTGTATGCTTGGGGTCATTGTCCATCTGTACTATGAAGCGCCGTCCGATCAACTTTGCGGCATTTGGCTGAATCTGGGCTGAAAGTATATCCCGGTACACTTCAGAATTCATCCGGCTACTCTTGTCTGCTGTTATGTCATCAATAAACACAAGTGACCCAGTGCCATTGAAAGCCATGCATGCCCATGCCATCACGTTGCCTCCACCATGTTTTACAGAGGATGTGGTGTGCCTTGGATCATGTGCCGTTCCCTTTCTTCTCCAAACTTTTTTCTTCCCATCATTCTGGTACAGGTTGATCTTTGTCTCATCTGTCCATAGAATACTTTTCCAGAACTGAGCTGGCTTCATGAGGTGTTTTTCAGCAAATTTAACTCTGGCCTGTCTATTTTTGGAATTGATGAATGGTTTGCATCTAGATGTGAACCCTTTGTATTTACTTTCATGGAGTCTTCTCTTTACTTTTGACTTAGAGACAGATACACCTACTTCACTGAGAGTGTTCTGGACTTCAGTTGATGTTGTGAACGGGTTCTTCTTCACCAAAGAAAGTATGCGGCGATCATCCACCACTGTTGTCATCCGTGGACGCCCAGGCCTTTTTGAGTTCCCAAGCTCACCAGTCAATTCCTTTTTTCTCAGAATGTACCCGACTGTTGATTTTGCTACTCCAAGCATGTCTGCTATCTCTCTGATGGATTTTTTCTTTTTTTTCAGCCTCAGGATGTTCTGCTTCACCTCAATTGAGAGTTCCTTAGACCGCATGTTGTCTGGTCATAGCAACAGCTTCCAAATGCAAAACCACACACCTGTAATCAACCCCAGACCTTTTAACTACTTCATTGATTACAGGTTAACGAGGGAGACGCCTTCAGAGTTAATTGCAGCCCTTAGAGTCCCTTGTCCAATTACTTTTGGTCCCTTGAAAAAGAGGAGGCTATGCATTACAGAGCTATGATTCCTAAACCCTTTCTCCGATTTGGATGTGAAAACTCTCATATTGCAGCTGGGAGTGTGCACTTTCAGCCCATATTATATATATAATTGTAATTCTGAACATGTTTTTGTAAACAGCTAAAATAACAAAACTTGTGTCACTGTCCAAATATTTCTGGACCTAACTGTAATAGTGGAAAAGAGCTCCCACCTTAGCCATTCAGCCTGTGCATTTAAGTTTCAGTGTAGCATGCACAATCACATCACTATATCACACCTGCTGCTCTGAGCTTTAGGGGTACTTTGCACGCTGCGACATCGCTAGCCAATTGTAGCGATGCCAAGCGCGATAGTCCCCGCGCCCGTCGCAGATGCGATATCTTGTGATAGCTGCCGTAGCGAACATTATCGCTACAACAGCTTCACACGCACTTACCTGCCCTGCGACGTCGCTCTGGCCGGCGACCCGCCTCCTTCCTAAGGGGGCGGGTCGTGCGGCGTCACAGCGACATCACACAGCAGGCGGGCAATAGAAGCGGAGGGGCGGAGATGAGCGGGACGTAAATGACTCGCCCACCCCAGGGCTCTGGGACACCCGGTGCCGGGCCGGACTAGTCCGGGGGTAGTCAGCGGTGGCAGGGTCCGGCTCCGTGACCTTGGCGGGGTCAACTAAAGTGGCGGTAGTGGGGGTGATGATTAATAGTAAAGTTTGTGGAATTATATTCGTGACGCCACCTGTGGATTGCGACTAAGGAGCCACCGCTGCTGGATAGGGCCTCCGGGGCTGATGTAATGGCAGCTGAGATGGTTCTGCTCCCCACAGGTGGAGCGGTACCCCGGGGCAACCGTTGGTGCTTATGAGAGTCTATGCAAGGGTGGGGGCGGTGCAGGGCCAATCAGGTAGTGTAAAGAACCGACACAAACAACAGTCTCTTTACCTTCTTTTCTTTTACTTGCAACAGATTAGTCCTGGGAGACTGTCACAGGTGGTAAGGGCGATCCAGTCGGCCTGGAAGTACCTGGGGTGATCTCTTTGGCCAGTCGAGTAATGAGGCCTACTCCCTGCTGTTCTCTGTTTCTACAGAACCCTACAATCTTGGTTTAGCAGTGGCCCTCTTGCTGCTGGGACTTGTGGTACGTCCCTTTTCCCGTGTGGTAGGCTGCGCAGGCCCTCTCTGGTGCTTCTCTGCTGGAGTCCACACCGGGCCCCTGTGATGCAGCTGGACCTTGGGGTTCTTTATGGGGCCAGGAGACCTGCAGCTCTCCTGCCCTTCAGATTCGGCTAACGGGGAAGGGTTTTACACCCTGGCAACCACAGACTCCGACGTCCGATGTTCATTGCGTGCTTTTCTGAGGCGAACAGGTTCTGAGCCGTCCTCCTCTAGCGTCTTCTCTACGTGCCTCGCTACGGCTCCTGCTTTCCTGGGTCGAGCTAACCTAGCTCCAAACCCCAGCTCACAAGACCGTACTACTCAGCTCCTCTCTCCTTGAACTTCCCTCACAGACTACTTAACTCCTCCCCCAGGTCAAGCTTAAGGGAGTGCTCCCTGGAACTCCAGGTTTAGAGCTCCCTCTGCTGGCCTGAGATAGAAACGGTGTTGAATGTTGGTTCTTACTGGCCAATAGACTTCCCCAATTACCTCCAGGCTCAGCATTAACCCTTTGGAGGGGCAACACTGTTGTAGCAACCAGATGCTGGGGCGCCACATAAACATCCCGCCCACCTCCTTCCTTCCTCATTGCAGGCGGGACGCAGATAAGGAGATGTTCCTCACTCCTGTGGCTTCATACACAGCGATGTGTGCTGCCGCAGGAATGAGGAACAACATCGTACCTGTCGCTGCAGCGACATTATGGAAATGACCGACGTGACACAGATCACCGATTTTTGACTGTTTCACGCTCGTTCATCTTCTTTCCTAGGCTTTACACGTTGTGACGTCGTTACTGGCGCCTGATGTGGGTCACTTTCGATTTGACCCGAACGATATCGCAGTAGCGATGTCGCAACGTGCAAAGTACCCCTTAGTCTGAAGACTGAAGCAGCACATTGGAAAGGGTTAGGTGAGTATTTTTTTTATTTTGCCATCGTAATGTGTGGGAGGGCTGTGGGGCATCATACTGTGTTGTAGGGGGCAGGGGAGCTGTGAGGGCATCATACTGTGTAAGAAGGGTGGTGGGGTCATCAAACTGTGGAGAAGACTGTGGGGGCATCATACTGTATGAGGGTGTACTGTGTGGCCATCAAACTGTTTTCGGAGTGCTCTAGGGGACTCCTACTGTATTTAGGGATCTGTGTGGGACAGAAGAGTGTGGAAAGATGTAGGGTCATTATACTATATGAGGGCCAAAGACCCATTATAATGTGTAGGTGACTGGGGCAGGTATCATAGTAGGGACTGTGAGGAAAATCATACTGTGGGGTGGATCTATGGGTGGAATCCTGCTTTGTGGGCATCATACTGTGAGGTCAACATTCATACCATGTGTGGGCTTGAGAGGCATTATACCGTGTGGGGAGCTGTTTGGTATTATACTGTGTGGGAGGGTTGTGGGCATATTTTGTGGGGGTAGCTTTAGAGGCTTCGCACTATGTGGTGGCATCATACTATATTTGAGTGGTGGTAACATCATACTATGTTTGGGGAAGGGCTGTAAGCATCATACTGTATGTGGTAGGGCTGTGGGGTTATTTTACTGTCTGGGAGGTTAGAGGGCATCATCCTATATGGGGGGCATCATACTGTGTGTGTCAGAGCTGTGGGGGACATCATACTAAGTATGTTGGAGTGTCTGGGGAGCATCATACTGTGGATGTATGGCTGTGGTGGCATCATACTGTGTGTGGAATAGCTGTGGAGGAATCATACTGTGTAGAAAGCTATGTTGGGCATCACACTGTGTCTGAATGACCAAGGGGGACATCATATTGTGTGTGGGGGCATTAGAGGCATCACATTATATGTGGGTAGTTGTAGTGGCCACATGTTGTGAATGGATGTGGTGGCATCATACAGTGTGTGGGTGGCTGTAGAGACATCATACTGTGTGCAGAGAGAGGGCTGTGAATGCATCATACACTATGTAGGGGCTGAGGAGACATCATATTTTGGGGGACTGTGTGGGAATCATTTTATGTTGGGTAAACGTACTATGGGGTTATCATACTTTATAGGAATAATACTGTATATTGTGAGAGCATTATGTGTTGGGCAAGATACCGTATTGGCATCATACTGTATGAGGGCACTGTGAGCTTCACTAGGAGAAACATTTCTGTGTGGGCACATGTAAAGGACTGGATGAGGTTAGAGAAGTGGCTTACAGTAAAAATAAAATTGCGGTATTTCTTCTGCTTTGTTATCTTTCAAATTGTGAGGTAAATCAATACAATATAGTTACATAGTTACATAGTTACATAGTTACATAGTTACTAAGGTTGAAAAAAGACCTAGGTCCATCTAGTTCAACCTTCCTCCACCAGTTCTACATTTGGTCACTAATTCATTTATAACCAACAATGTTGTGTGTACTGAGGAAATCATCCAGCCCTTTTTTGAAAGCTGTTATAGTATCTGCCATTACTACCTCTTGTGGTAGGGTATTCCACAGTCTGACTGCTCTAACTGTAAAGAACCCTTTCCTATTTAGCTGTCGGAATCGCTTTTCTTCCACTCGCAGTGAGTGCCCCCTGGTCCTTAGTGTTGTCTTTGGAAGAAATAAGTCATGAGCCAGTCCTTTATATTGACCACACATATATTTATACATATAAATGAGATCTCCTCTGAGACGTCTTTTTTCTAAGCTAAACATATCTAACTTTTTCAACCTGTCATCATATGTGAGGCCTTCCATTCCTTGTAGTAGTCTAGTTGCCTGCCTTTGAACTGACTCTAACTTCTGAATGTCCTTTTTAAAATGTGGAGTCCAAAACTGGATCCCATATTTCAGATGTGGCCTTACAAGTGATTTATAGAGGGGTAATAATACTTTGGGATCGTGGGATCTAATCTCTCTTTTTATACACCCTAGAATCTTGTTTGCTTTTGCAGCTGCTGCTTGACATTGAGGGCTGCTGCTCAGCTTATTTGTAATGAGAATACCCAAGTCCTTCTCCTGTTCTGTAGTCCCGAGTTTACTTCCATTTAATGTATACGCAGTTATAGGATTACTCCGTCCTAGGTGCATTACTTTACATTTATCAACATTAAATCTCATTTGCCAAGTATCTGCCCATTCTGACATCTTATCCAGGTCTTTTTGTAATATTATACTATCAAGGTCAGTTTTTAATATCCTACATAGTTTGGTGTCATCAGCAAAGACTGACACTTTACTATCAATCCCATCCACAAGGTCATTAATAAAGAGATTAAAAAGAATTGGTCCTAGCACAGATCCCTGCGGCACCCCACTGCTGACTATGGCCCATTTAGAGAATGTTCCATTTATGACTACTCTTTGTTTCCTATCTTTTAGCCAATTCCTTACCCAGTTGCATATAGTTTCCCCCAGTCCTTGCTTTTGGAGCTTTAGTATAAGCCTATTATGTGGTACAGTATCAAATGCCTTTGCAAAGTATAATGGAAGTCAAATTTTGCACCACCCAGGGGCAGGTCATTGCCCATAATACTAGTGGTAGTGATACTAGGTGAATTCTAAAACTTCTAAATGCAGCAACACCCAAGCACTGCCCGATTCTCACATATCATTATTGTGCTATCAATAGAATGTCTATTTGTTTTAGCATTGGGTGCTAACCTAATTGGAAAATTAGTTTAGGGTATGTTCCCACAAGATACTAAATTTTTGTCAGTGTGCTTTTTACAGATGTAACATGTGAAATATTTATCCCCTATCGAAAGTATGTGGCTGAAAAGCATCACATAACTTGGGGTTCAAAAAGGGTAAAATCTGCTACGAAATTTGCAGCATAAACTGGCATATAGCGGATTTCAGACTTACAGTGTTGGTTATTTATGCTGCAGATAGTTTCTGAAAGCATTGATGTGATTTTGTAAACTTTTATCCACAATACTGCTAATGGAATATGTAGAATACCCCAGTGCTGTGTTTACCATGAATCACTAGAATGTTGGAGGAGTTTGAAAGAAGTGGTGGTCTACTACACCACTGCCAAATATAAAGTCTATGGGACTGAATTGGATTGCTGAGCATTACTATCTCTGTCATGGAAAGAGAGGGAAGTGGAAAAGACAGGAAAATGCAAACAATAAAATGCATACAGACCAGAGATGTAAACAGAGGGGCCCATGGTAAATTTGGAACCTAGGCCCCCACTTCCAACTTGTTGCTCAGATGCCGAGTAATGCTGTTAGGGTCTATATAAGATCCTCTTCCTTAAAATAATAAAACAAATGTATAAAGGATGTGTCTCAATAAGACTATACCAAAGAGATTTGCTGAACCCTGGTCCCACAGCTACATCAGGTGTTTTCTAAACACCTTGTTCAGCCAATTCTGCCTGTGAGTGGCGCTTTTGTGGTCCGCTCAGCCCCATGAAGTAATCCCCCGGGCTCCATGACCTCTGACATCCAGTGATGTCACGTCAACATCCAGTTAACCCGACATCACCAAGGCCGACCCCACAGTCTTCGTAAATGACTGGCCTGTGTTTCGCTGCTCATCACAGCCCAGCATCGCTCCTGCTTGCAGTACTCTGCAGGAAAGGAAAGAGTGCGCAACATGCTGGGCTGTGATGAGCGGTGAAATGCCGCCCACAGCCCAGTCACTCAGGAACAATGGGGCCAGGCTCAGTGATGTCGGGTCAACTGGAAGTTGACGTGACATCACTGGATCTCAAAGGTCACGTAGCCCAGGGGGGTCATTTCATGTGGATGAGCGGACCGCAACAGCACCGCTCAGAGACAGAATTGGCTGAAAAGGTATTTAGAAAAAGCCTTCTCTATCAGTTTTACAGGGATGTGGCCACTATTGCAGAGTAGTGAACCACCCCTTTAAGAAAAGAGGGTGTGGCATTCCCAGGAGGCCTATGTGGTAGGTGCAGGCACCGGGAGACAACCACATGAACCGATGATGGGGCAGCCACTGCAGAAACTCAGAGAAAGTGAGAGAACCGACATCCCCGCTGGGGAGGGGGCAGGACAGTGCAGGGATGAAACACAAACATAGTATCTACTTTTTATTACTAGTTTAGAATACAGCTTCAAACCTTTATCCCCACCTATCACAAGTCATTAGTCATGTCTATCATATGTTAAAGTCCTAATAATACAAATGATAACTACAGTTTAAGTGGTAGAAAAAAAAAGAAAATTGGTTTGTGTCCCCATTTTCGGAGACCCGTAACATATTTGTTTTTCTGTTGATGTTAGACGACTTGATTTTTGAAGGGTGAGCTGAAGTTTTTATAGATGTCATTCTGTGTTCTATATTGCTTGATTGGGGTTTTTTTTTATAGAAGTTTTATGGAGGTGTAGTGATAAAACAAAAGTTTAAATTTTTTCTCTGCATAATGTTATACTTCCAGGTAAATTTTTCTTTTTAACAGATTAGAATTTTATAGATGCTTCTCCTGGTCGTGATGATGCTGCGGCCGGATCAGTGATGGACAAAGGAGTTTCCGCCACTGCATAAAGTAATGATATCTTGAGGCCTATTAATTAGAAGAGGTGTCAGGGATGCTGTCAGGTAGTAGGAGATCCTGCAGCCACTGACTACCAATGGTTTCCACTAGATCAGGGTCATGTGAATGTTTTTGCTCATCTATAGCCTCAATAGTCTTAATATTAAAAATACCCATCTTTCACTGTCCATGCCTTCAGATATATAAGTAAGTGAGAGCTGCGACTGTCCGCTCACTTTGTGTTGATTACTTTTCACTGTCCCCGCGTTCAGAAGACAGGGACAGTGAAAAGTTATCAACAGGAAGTGATCTGGCATCCGCAGCTCTCACTTCCTATTGATTACTTATGCATCTGAAGGTGGGGATGTGGAGACACGGGGGTCAGCGGGTGCTCTCGTCCGCTGGCTCGGCCGCCTTTAGAAAGACAGCATTGCCCAGGGCTCATCCCAACTGAACGCCCGACCTTCTTAACCGTGGGTGGAACACTACTCAGACAACACAGGGTGAAGGAATCACAATATTAAGACTTTATTGGATCCCCAAACAATTAACGGCACATAGCACATAACCAGCAAAACCATAAAATGTAACCAGCAAGTTTCTCACTTTTCCGCTGGCTCACCAGGGATTAGAATGTCCGTGCCTCAAAGCTTCCAGGGCTACTTAGTCCAAACCAGCAGCACCCCGCTTTCGGCAGGCACCCACCAAGAATGGAATAACGTCAGATTTAGGAAGCTGTCTGAGGACCGCAAAGCCTGTAGTCAGGTGACTGGATTGTCCCAAGCTGGATTCCTTCCTTAGGTAGTCTTTGATATCTCAGCTGAATCCTTGCATTCGATGCTGAAGTCCATATAGTATTATACTCCAGGTTCGGTTATGGCTTACCAATCGGATCCGCAGGTCCTAGATTGGTAGCATGTAGCAAGAGTCTACCCGGGCAATTGACAGTCCTCCTTCTTATACCCTGAGCTCTCCATACAGACCACTGGGGTCTTCACGAGTGGTGGATAAGACTGGGCTCTTATTGGCTAGCTCTTAAGCCATCTGCAAAACATCCCCAGCAGTAAGGGTATGTGCGCACGTTGCGTTCTGTGCAGTGCGGAAAAGAATGCATCCTCTGGCAGACTGGACAAATGTAAACACTGCGTTTGTAGAAAAAACAAAATGCATCCAAAACGCATGAATTTTGGATGCATTTTCCATGCGTTTTGGATGCATTTTTAACAGTGCGTTCCCCCGGCAATTCAGCTCTGTTACATGCCCACTGACAGCAGACACAGACAGAGTCGCACGATGAGAATGAACTCGGATGAACTTCACCCGACTTCATTGTCATCCCCTGGCTCTGTCTGTGTGTCGCGTCCTGATTAGCGGTCACCCGTGAAGGACTCAGCGGTGACCGTTAATCCCCTGAGTGACTGAAGTGAGCAGTGTTATAAGCGGGGCCGTCACTCAGGTTACCCGCCACAGCTGGAGTCCTCCACCTGAGAGCGGTAGCCGCGAGTAACCTGAGTGACGTCCCCGCTGATCACTTCAGTCACTCGGGCGACTTGCTGTCACAGTTGGAGGATCCAGCGGTGGCCGCAGATAACCTGAGTGACGTCATTGCGGCTCACTTCAGTTGCTGCGTGGAGCTGACAGAGAGCGGTCGTGGTCTGTGGCCGCTCCTGTCAGCTTCATGTAGCAGAGCTGGATTTGTCGCGAGACCTCGTGTGGATTACGTCGGACCTGGAGGGGTATTTGGGGATTAATAAAGTGGTGAAAGAGGGTGTTTTTTTGTCTTTTATTCCAAATAAAGGATTTTTTTCGGGTGTATGTGTTTATTTTCTTTAACTTACAGGTTAATCATGGAAGGTATCTCGGGGAGACGCCTGCCATGATTAACTTAGGATTTAGTGGCAGCTATGGGCTGCCATTAACTCCTTATTACCCTGATTGCCAGCGCACCAGGGCAATTCGGGATGAGCCGGGTAGAGTCCTGGGACTGTTGCATCTAATGGACGTGGCAATTCTGGGCGGCTGCTGGCTGATATTGTTATACATTCAAAACACTGCACTCTCATCAGCATGAGGTATTAGTAAAGAGAAGTCAACAGATTCTTTATCGTGCAAAAAATAGTCTTTATTTATGAATAAAGTGGGTGGGAGGGACTAAGGGACGTTTCGGCCCAGACTGGGCCTTCTTCATACCAAGTCACACTGGGAAAGGGTAGAAAAGAAAGAAATCACTATTTACATATATCACACAGAAAACATGAAAAACATATCTACAAATCATATACATATATACAATAATATGAAAAGTCATGCTCAGTGTAGATGCTAGACTGTATGGGCTGCTTCCAGGTATGACATCCCTTTGTCACGTGATAGTATTTTGAACACGCCCCTATCACGTGACAAAGGGACGAAAGGGAGAAAGAGAGAGAGAGAAAAAAATTCCCTCTGATATTATTTCATCTATATTTGGAGGTATGCAGACCTTTCATATATTGCCTGATCTCGCCTTCTATTTTACGTTATTTGCTATGAGAATTGGAGAGTCACTTCAACTGCTAAGATGCTATTACTGTGCCGTTCACAACAACTATGACATGACTTTTCATATTATTGTATATATGTATATGATTTGTAGATATGTTTTTCATGTTTTCTGTGTGATATATGTAAATAGTGATTTCTTTCTTTTCTACCCTTTCCCAGTGTGACTTGGTATGAAGAAGGCCCAGTCTGGGCCGAAACGTCCCTTA
Source organism: Anomaloglossus baeobatrachus (assembly GCF_048569485.1). Taxonomy (NCBI): domain Eukaryota; kingdom Metazoa; phylum Chordata; class Amphibia; order Anura; family Aromobatidae; genus Anomaloglossus; species Anomaloglossus baeobatrachus. The sequence goes on from NC_134356.1 coordinate 167,556,115, forward strand.
GTCCCTCCCACCCACTTTATTCATAAATAAAGACTATTTTTTGCACGATAAAGAATCTGTTGACTTCTCTTTACTAATACCTCATGCTGATGAGAGTGCAGTGTTTTGAATGTATAGTTTAGAGTCCGGACCTCGGTCCTCTCACTAGCACCTCAATACCACCTCTATAGTGCAGTGTTCACACCATACAAATTTCTTGGCTGATATTGTTAGGCTGGGGGCTCGCCATAACGCGGAGCTCCCCATCCTGAGAATACCAGCCTTCAGCCATGTGGCTTTACCCTGGCTGGTATCAAAATTGGGGGGGACCAGTTTTTTTTAATTCATTTATTTTACTGCACGATATAGACCCACCCACTGGCGGCTGTAATTGGTTGCAGTGAGACAGCTGTCACTCAGCATGGGGGCATGTCTCACTGCAACCAATCACAGGCGCCGGTGGGCGGGGAAAGCAGGGAATACGAGATTGAATAATGAGCAGCCGGCATTTTCAAAAGAGGAAAAGCCGCCGGAGCTTTGTGACAGCCGTGTAGCGCCGCGTCAGTGATCGGTGAGTATGAGAGAGAGGGAGAGACCGACCGACTGACAGAGCGACCATCTGACAGAGAAAGAGACCGACCGACAGACATAGGGAGATTGACCGACATCGACAGAGAGAGATTGACCGACATCGACAGAGAGAGACTGAAAAGACCTGCGTTTTGCTTGTCAAAAAAAGCATGATTTCAATGGGTGGAGAACGCAGCTACAATGCACAAAATAAGTGACATGCTGCTTTTTCTTCCGCAGCAATTTTTGGCATCCAAAACGCTGCGTTTAAAAACATAGTGTGTGCATTGAATTTTCGGACTTCTCATAGACTTTGCTGGGGAAGAAGAACGCATGCAATTTGGCACTGAAACGCTGCAGTTCAAAATGCAGTGTTAACGCGGGAAAAAACACAACGTGCGCACATAGCCTAATGGTCTCTGCCAGAGATGAGGGAGAAACAGCCAAGCTACATCGCATCCAAATAAACATAGTAATACAATGGAGGTTAGCACAATTGATTCGTCTGAGTATCTGATCCTCTCTGACCAAGGTAATTACAGGAGTCAACAAGAACTTTAACAATAGACTCCTGAGTCAGAAAAAATGAGGGCTTATCCTCAGTCCATAAACAAAATATCTTCATGTCCGGCTGAATGTTAAGAAACTTAACTCATGCTAGGCACTCACAGAGTCCATGTCGTCACATTCTTCCCCCTGCTTAATATTAGCCAGACATGATAGGCTTCCGGTTAAGCCTGCTTTACATGTTGCAATTTCGCATACGATATCGTATGTGATTTGCAACGCCCCCGTCGTATGTGCAGCACGTTCAATTTGTTAAACGTGCTGCACAAACGATTAACCCCCGTTACACGTACTTACCTTCCATACGACCTCGATGTGGGCGGCGAACTTCCTGGAGTGGGAGGGACGTTTGGCGTCACAGCGACGTCACGCGGCAGCCGGCCAATAGAAGCGGAGGGGTGGAGCTGAGCGGGACGTAAACATCCCGCCCACCTCCTTCCTTCCGCATTGTGGGCCGGGAGCCGCAGGACGCAGGTAAGATCTGTTCATCGTTCCCGGGGTGTCACACACTGCAATGTGCGCTACCCCGGGAACGTTGAACAATCCGACGTGCAATTCTAGAGAAAGGTACGATGTGTATGCGATGAACGTTTTAACGTTCAATCGCAAGCGCACGTACCTGTCACACACTGCAATGTAACTTACAATGCCGGATGTGCGTCACGACGTGACCCCGCCGACACATTGTAAGATGTATTGCAGCATGTAAAGCAGGCTTTATCCTTCTCCACCTGTCGGGAAAGCCCATCCGCATTTCCATGGTTCTTGCCCTGTTTATTGGAGATGGAAAAATTGTAGAATTGTAACGCCAGACTCCACCTGAGCAAGCGTCCGTTGTCCCCGGCAGTGCGATTTAGCCAACTCAATGGATTGTGGTCAGTGAGGACTGTGAACTCATTGCCATAGAGGTAGGCCTGCAATTTTTTCAGGGTCAGACTATGGCCAGGCATTCTTTTTCTATGGTGGCGTAAGCCCTCTCTCGGTCCAACAGTTTCCGAAAGAGGTAGGCTATCGGATGTTCCTCACCGTTATCCCCCACTTGGCTAAGTACAGCTCCTAGTCCTGTGTCCGATGCATGTTCGGATGGTGAACCTGCGACAGAAGTCAGGAGCAGTCAGGACTGGTCTCTGGGCCAGCCGGTCTTTCAACTGGAGAAACACAGTTTCACATTCTGAGGTCCAGATAAGGTTACAGGCATGTCTTTTGGTTGTGAGGTCAGTGAGCAGTTTTGCTACAATACTGTATCGATAAACTTTCGATAATAGTTTGCGGTTGCTAGGAATGCGCGGACCTGTGTTTGGTTGACCGGGTGTGGCCACTGGGTAATGGCTTCTACTTTTGCAGGTTCGGAACGAATGCACCCACTTCCCACCCGATGTCCCAGGTATAGTACTTCGGCCATCCCCATTTGGCATTTGTCAGGTCGGATGGTAAGCTGGGCTTTGGCTACCCTCTGCATCACCTGGGACACGTGCTGAAGATGATCTTCCCAAGTATCACTGAAAATAGTGATGTCATCCAAATAGGCCTGGGCATACCCCTGACATCCATCCAGTAAATGGTCTACCATCCTCTGGAAGGTAGCCGGGGCATTCTTCATCCCAAAAGGCATGCTGGTAAACTCAAATAGGCCAAAAGGGGTTATGAAGGCTGATTTCTCTTGAGCCTCTTGTGTGAGTGGGATCTGCCAGTATCCTTTGCTCAAATCGAGGGTAGATATAAACCGAGATCCCCCTAACCTATCCAGTAGTTCATCCACCAGAGGCATGGGGTAAGCATCTGTAATTGTGACCTCATTAAGCCATCTATAGTCCATACACAAATGAGTGCTCTTGTCCTTTTTTGGCACCAACACAACACTGGCAGCCCATGGGCTATGGGAGGGAACTATGACTCCCATATTTAACCTGTCATCCACCTCGGCCTTCATCATTGCCAACACAGGAGGTGTCACCCCTTAGGCAGGTTGTCTTAGTGGAGTGGCTGCCCCTGTGTTGACATGATGCTGGACCAGGGGAGTTCTACCAGGCTGACTCGTGAACAAGGATTCATATGTTCCGAGAATGTCTGATATCTGTCGCTTCAGTGATGGACAAAGCTGTTCCCCAGTGATACATCTTTTACCCCTCATTTCCCTTTTGGAGTCGGTCTGGGATCTGGTCAAACTCTGGGTCATCTAACTCTGGACAACAAACTGCTAAATTGGTGACCTCTCGTTCCTCATAAGCTTTTAGCCTGTTGATGTGGTAGGTACGCTCACGAACACCTGCTTGATCCAGGGCCACGGTGTAGTCAGTATTACCACATTTCTTGGAAATGGTGAATGGACCCGCCCACATGGCTTGCAGCTTGTTTTTCCGTACCGGTACTAGTACTAGGAACTTCTGTCCATAGGCAAATTCTCGGGTCGGACAGTGCGGTCGTAACATCGTTTTTGCCTTTCCTGAGCCATTTCTAAATTCCCGTGGGCTAACGCCATGAGGTGCCTCATCCTTTACCTAAACTTTTGAACATAGTCCAGAATGGGAAACTCTTCTGTGGGGAAGGTTCCCTCCCACCTCTCTCATACCAGCTCTAGGGGCTCTCGTACCTTTCGGCTGTACAGCAATCGAAGGGGGAGAAGCCAGTGGAGACCTGCGGCACCTCCCGGTAAGCAAAAAGGAGCTGCTGCAGGTTTTTCTCCCAGTCTCCCCCTCACACACTACATAACGGTTAACGAGCTGTTTAAGCGTTCCATTGAAGCGCTCACACAATCCATCTGTTTCAGGATGGCAGGGGGTTGTGCGCATTTGTCGGACTCCATGTTTCTCCCACAGGGTCTGAATCAGTTCACTTTGGAACTGTGCCCCCTGGTCAGTCAATACCTCCCGTGGAAACCCTACCCGGCTAAATATGTCCAGTAGAGCTCGAGCCACGTGCTCTGCATCTATGGAGGTTAAGGCAACGGCTTCTGGGTAACGGGTGGCAAAGTCTACCAGGGTGAGGATGAATCTTTTTCCACTGCGGCTGGGGATGGCTAAGGGGTCTATTATATCAATGGCAACTCTCCGGAACAATTCTCCTATCAAGGGCATGGGTTGGAGTGGGGCTCGACATGGGGCTCCCCCCATACATTGACACACATTGGCAAGACGCTCTGTATTTTTGCACTTCTTGAGTGACCTTTGGTCAGAAAAAACTACGCAACAGGTGGGCCCGGGTCTTTTTGGCCCCCATGTGCACAGCCGCAGGACCATCATGAGCTAAATGCAATAGTTGAGGTCGGTATTGCTGGGGTACCACAAGCTGATGTACACTGGTCCAGGGTTTTTCTGGGCAGGATGCAGGCTTTTCCCGATATATTAGGCCTTTTTCCCTTCTATACAACACCCCCTGATTTCCTCCCCCAGGTTGGGCTGCCGCACTACGGATAAGCTCTAGGGTGGGGTCTGTCAGTTGGGCTTCCCTGAATTCCTTACGATCTATCTCCCCCCAGTCAATGGCCATAGTTGGGTCTGAGGTACTCACATTCGTTGGCTTTGAGGAAGAGGCTGAAGATTGAGGAGGAGGGTTCTCCTCGGATGGGTTGGTAGAAAGACCTGCACCAGGATGGTGATTGGCTTGGCTGCAGGTGATGGTGGTGACAAATTGACTGGTTAGTCCTTGTCCTGGGTCATTTCCCAAAATAACAGGGATGGGGAGGCCGTCCATGAGCCCCACTTCAACCTCTCCTTGATCAGTTCCCCAGTCCAACTGTACTCGTGCCAGAGGGATGTTCGAATGCTGGCCTCCAGCAAAGGAGATTGCCACTTGGCGGCCAGGTAAATGATGTTCTGTGGGAACAATATCTGGGCTGACCAGGGTGATGGAAGATCCAGTGTCTCGAAGTCCCTGAGCCTGTATATCACCGAACTTGATTGTCTGGATGTGGCGATGGAGGTTGGTTGGTGTACGGTGTCCAGCCTGTCGAAGGGTGTGGACTGGGCAAACCACTTCCTCAGCTATTGGTGTTTCTCGGGAGTAGCACTCCTCAGGTCTCGGTTCATCTCGGCATAGGTTGACTGGATGGACTGGCAGACAGGCTCCATGCATGGGGCCCAGACTTTGAAGACATTCTTTGGCCATGTGTCCAAGGCGCCCACACGTATACCAGCACCGTGGGTTAGACAAGTCACCGGTCCTATTGGTAAACCTTTGTCTTGTTGGGGCTTCTGTGATGTAATGTCCAGCACTGGAGTCTGGAAGTCGTTTGGATCCATGGTTGAGAGACCTCCTGGGATCAGTGGGCCTAGCGGGCCTCCAGCTGGGTCGGTTGGCTGTAAATTCGTATGCTAATTGCGCTGCTTGTTCTGGGGTATCGGGCTTCCTGTCAGCTACCCATTCTTGGATTTCCGGGTCCATCTTCTCCAGCAGCTGTTCGAGCACCATCACATCCCGGAGGGCAGCAGCGGAGTGGGCAGCCCGACCATCGAGCCAGCGGTTACAGTGTCGTCAGAGTTGACTGCCAAATTTGACGTACGAGACACCCTGGCGAGACATAGTCCGGAACTTAGTGCGATGTCTCTTGGGGGTTATGATAAAAAGGGCCAGCAAAGTGTCCTTAATAATTCCGTAGTCCAGGCAGTCCTGAGGCCCAAGTGATCGGACAGCCTCCTGGGCCCGGACAGGCAAGCTTTTCCACAGGTATTTGGACCACTCAGCTGTGGGCACCTGGTGCATACGCATTATCACTTCAAAGTTTTGCAAGTGTTCATCTATCTCAGTGCTGGAATCATTAAACACTGGCACGTCCCTGTAATGAAGATGACTTCCTTGATGGTGGTCTATCCTGGAGGTAGGTGCTGGTGGTAAGGAAATTGGAACTCCCAACACTAATTGCAGAACACAAGCCCTCTCTTCCCTTGAAGCTTCAGGCCCCAATGCAGTCAACAATTCCTTGACTCGGTCTGCTTGGGTTTGGTTTGTTTCCAGAATGTCACTGGATCTAGGATGAGACACACTGTTTACATCCTCTGATACCACATCGGCGGTGTCCTCATCATCCTCTGCATCATTCTGGGTCTCCTAATGGACCAATTTTTGGATCAAGTCTGACCGAGTGTTAGTGTTCCTGTATTCAATCTTTCGCATCTGGCACAGAACCTGTAGCATCCATTTACTGCTGCGGTTGTAACTCCTCTACAGTCCTTGTCCCATGGCTGAGCTGGTGGGGTTGGACATGGCAGCATACGAAACCTGAATGCCTCCCCTATGGCCTGCTGGGTTTGCTTATATGCCTCCCTGGTTGTTGAGCCCTGGACGGTGTCCGCGAACACCAGTCCTCTGCAGCTCCCCTGGATAAACCAGGCTGAGTAGTATCCCACCACTGCCACCAATTGTGGAGACATGGGGGTCAGCGGGTGCTTTCATCCGTTGGCCCGGCCACCTTTAGAAAGACAGCATGGCCCAGGGCTCATCCCAACTGAACGCCCGACCTCCTTAACCGTGGGTGGAACACTACTCATACAACACAGGGTGACTAAATCACAATATTATGACTTTATTGGATCCCCAAACAATTAACGGTACATAGCACATAACCAGCAAAACCACAAAATGTAACCGGCAACAGTTTCTCACCCTTCCGCTGGCTCACCAGGGATTAGAATGTCCATGCCTGAGAGCTTCTAGGGCTACTTACTCCAAACCAGCAGCACCCCTCTTTCAGCGGGCACCCACCAAGAATGGAATAACGCCAGATTTAGGAAGCTGTCTGAGGACCGCAAAGCCTGTAGTCAGGTGACTGGATTGTCCCAAGCTGGATTCCTTCTTTAGGTAGTCTTTGATATCTCAGCCGAATCCTTGCATTCGATGCTGAAGTGCATATAGTATTATAATCCAGGTTCGGTTATGGTTTGCCAATTGGATCCTCAGGTCCTAGATTGGTAGCATATAGCAAAAGTCTATCCGGGCAATTGACAGTCCTCCTTCTTATACCCCTGAGCTCTCCATACAGACTACCGGGGTCTTCAGGATTGGTGGATAAAACTGTGCTCTTATTGGCTAGATCTTAAGCTGTATGCAAAACATCCCCAGCAGTAATGGTATCTGACAGAGATGAGGGAGAAACAGCCAAGCCACATCGCATCCAAATACACATAGCAATACAATAGAGGTTCGCACAATTGATTTGTCTGGGTATCTAATCCTCTCTGACCAAGATAATTACAGGAGTCAATAAGAACTTTAACAATAGACTCCTGAGTCAGAAACAATGAGGGATTATTCCCAGTCCATAAACAAAATATCTTCATGTCCAGCTGAATGTTAAGAAACTTAACTCATGCTAGGCACTCACACACAGAGTCCATGTTGTCACAGGGGACAGTGAAAAGTAATCAACAGGAAGTGATCTGGCATCCGCAGCTCTCACTTCCTATTGATTATTTGTACATCTGAAAGTGGGGACAGTGAAAAGTAATCAACAGAAAGTGATCTGGTATCCGCAGCTTTCACTTCCTATTGATTGCTTATACATCTGAAAGTGGGGACAGTGAAAAGTAATCAACAGGAAGTGATCTGGCACCTGCAGCTCTCATTTCCTATTGATTATTTGTACATCTGAAAGTGGGGACAGTGAAAAGTAATCAACAGAAAGTGATCTGGTATCCGCAGCTCTCACTTCCTATTGATTGCTTATACATCGGAAGGCGAAACTGAAAAGTAATCAACAGGAAGTGAGCAGGCATTCGCATCATCCGCTCACTTCCTGTTGATTACTTTTGACTGTCCCCACCTTCAGATGTATAAGTAATCAATAAGAAGTAAGCGGGCAGCTGCAGCTCTCACTTCCTCTTCGTTCTTCATACATCTTAAGGCGGGAGCAGTGAAACACAACAACTTCACGTGAGCCCCAGGAGAGCGGCTGCCGCCACCGCTGGAAGGGTGTCAGCAGCAAAAATGAGCATAAGCTTTTTTATTTTAATGAGGGGCAAACATGGGGAATGAGAAGGAATTGTCAAAGTAGTGGACAACCCCTTTAACTATTTGGTTTGCTATTTTTGTAATCTTGCTGCAATATGAAATAAAATATGCAACCAATACACACATCAACATTGGCATCCCTGTCCGCCAGTGGATTGCACATTGCCTTCCCTGTTTACAAAGTTCACAAGTTAAGTTTGTATTTCTGTTTTTAGGATCTAATTCATGAGCAAAAAAATAAAACTGTTAAAGCCATTAATTTGAAAGTTGTTTTTTTTCCTAAAATGTCTTTACTTCAAATCAGTTCTGTCTTCAATCCATGTACGTGTTATTCACAACTTTTTTCCATTCTAAAAATGGTACGTAACAGACAGACATTTGTTTTTTTTTATTATTATGTTGTAGTCCATGGGAAACCTATCATAACCAATAAGAAATAGGAAAATTCCAGTTATTAAAAATGTAAACTTTGGTTTTTGATTGACATCCACTAGGCATCAAATTGCAGCCATTTTTATCACTTTCCACTTTTTTATTCAACTCAATCCATAAATGAAAATGAATCCCCAATATAAATGTGAACATAGCACACATTATTAAGAACAAGCCATCAACTATGGGCTAAAATGATAGCAATGTGTATGCATTGGAATCATTGTTCTCCAAATAGCCGAGGTTCTCAATTTTAGGCCCCCTATCTATTTGAAAAAAGGAATCTCCTAATCTGCCTGGTGAAGTGTTTGCCATATTCAGGAAGCGATGCATAAAGAAGTTGCCAGACAAGTCCCCATCGCTCTCCACTTGTATGGGAATCACAGTGAGGCCAGTGTCACACAAATGTTGATTCTCTCATGTGAGGGAATAGGATTGATTATGGTAATGACACTGATCAAACCCTGATCCGAGTCTGATCTGAATGTCATCTTAGAATGATCCCATTCTGTGCTTGTGAAAATTGGAGCACACTATCAGGAGATGATGGAGAAAAAAAATTCTCCATTCTGTGAGTCCGCGGTGCAGTCCGGTGATTTCCACACACCCATCTACTTGATACAAATCGCACCATGCTACCCCTCTTTTTTTCATGCTGAATCAACATGAGAAAATGAACGTTGATCTGCACTGGCCCATAAAATAATATTGGTCAGCGTGCTATCCAATAAAAACATTTTGGTAGTGCTCGTTTGAGTAGTATGGTGGTGTGACCAAGCCGTAATAGTAACTTACTTGCTTGGCTATTTCTGTAACTACTATTAAAGTGAGTAGAGAGACACACACATGAACACAAACTCCCTCCTTTGATTCTCTGACTACATGTAGTTGCTGTCTCACCAAGTTGACAGACTCCATGAAATCCACTTTCTGGAGGTAGGTGCAAATCTCAGAGTTGTCCTATAGATAAGTTATAAATGTATGAGATAGAAATACAGTTTCAAATTGGTTGTTTGGAATTTGAGAAGGCATCTAATTACCCTCAGCAATTGATGAAATTTGGACTAACAGTTAAGATCTGAAGCACATAATCAGTTTTGAAGTTCTGACAACAGTCCACACAACACAGCACCAGTCTCCTCAAAATAGGTGCGAACAGTATGTGTAACGTAATCCTTACCTGTCTGCTCAGTAAAGAACCTTCTTTTCAGCTTGATACATATTCGATTGATCCTTTACAAAGCAGTTGCAAAGCTTAAAGAGTGTAGGCTTCATCAAAACTGGTCGCCCAAGATGTCACCATTATAACGAAAGAGCAGGGATGTAGGCGTGAATAATATCATAGGCATCATTGTGATGAAATATTAGGGTTGTCCACACCTATTAATCATTCTCCGCTGAGCATATGACTAAAGAACACACCTGAATATTTACATTCCTTTATATGTATACTATCATCATGGCAATGTGTCTATAGTGTACAGCACTGTCATCTCACAGGACCGCCATATCTGTTTTATAGCTTCTGTCACCACCCCCATCTTTAGTGGACGACAGTAACAGAAGCTATCATAGGTGACCATAGTGCCAACTCCTGATGTTTTGTTTCAGGGCAGAAAATGTAGCAGTGAGAGTGACAACAGCCCCAGCACCCTTAGGCCTCAGCCACACGGCGAGAAAATCGGTGCAAGTGGAGTGCGATAAAACATTGCATTCCACTCGGACCAATATTAGCCTGTGTCTCAGCACACTTGAGCGATTATTTTCTCTGTCCTAATCGGACCGAGAAAACAATTCATGAAAGATAAGTCGTGTCTAACCAACCTGTTGGGGTTCTATGAGGGGGTAAGTGCAAACCTGGATATTGGTAATGCAGCTGATGTGATTTATTTGGACTTTGCAAAGGCATTTGATACTGTACCACATAATAGGCTTATACTAAAGCTCCAGAAGCAAGGACTGGGGGAAACTATATGCAACTGGGTAAGGAATTGGCTAAAAGATAGGAAACAAAGAGTAGTCATAAATGGAACATTCTCTAAATGGGCCATAGTCAGCAGTGGGGTGCCGCAGGGATCTGTGCTAGGACCGATTCTTTTTAATCTCTTTATTAATGACCTTGTGGATGGGATTGATAGTAAAGTGTCAGTCTTTGCTGATGACACCAAACTATGTAGGATATTAAAAACTGACCTTGATAGTATAATATTACAAAAAGATCTGGATAAGATGTCAGAATGGGCAGATACTTGGCAAATGAGATTTAATGTTGATAAATGTAAAGTAATGCACCTAGGACGGAGTAATCCTATAACTGCGTATACATTAAATGGAAGAAAACTCGGGACTACAGAACAGGAGAAGGACTTGGGTATTCTCATTACAAATAAGCTGAGCAGCAGCACTCAATGTCAAGCAGCAGCTGCAAAAGCAAACAAGATTCTAGGGTGTATAAAAAGAGAGATTAGATCCCGCGATCCCAACGTATTATTACCCCTCTATAAATCACTTGTAAGGCCACATCTGGAATATGGGATCCAGTTTTGGACTCCACATTTTAAAAAGGACATTCAGAAGTTAGAGTCAGTTCAAAGGCAGGCAACTAGATTATTACAAGGAATGGAAGGCCTCCCATATGATGACAGGTTGAAAAAGTTAGATATGTTTAGCTTAGAAAAAAGACGTCTCAGAGGAGATCTCATTTATATGTATAAATATATGTGTGGTCAATATAAAGGACTGGCACATGACTTATTTCTTCCGAAGACAATACTAAGGACTAGGGGGCACTCACTGCGAGTGGAAGAAAAGCGATTCCGATAGCTAAATAGGAAAGGGTTCTTTACAGTTAGAGCAGTCAGACTGTGGAATGCCCTACCACAAGAGGTAGTAATGGCAGATACCGGCTGTGTGCAGAAGGCCGGGACACCTCCGATTGCTGCAGGACCTGGCGCTGATCACCTGATGCGGTCACCTGATGGAATCAGCTGACAGTGATAGTGACAGCGGTGACTCCGGCTTTTTACTACCCGGCCGACTAAACTATCAGCTGATGCCGTCAGGAGACTTTATCAGCTGATTACCGCCGGGTCCTGCATTGATCGGTCTGACAGGAGTCTGCACAGAAGTGTGTGGGGTTTTTTTCTTTTTTTTTTGCACTGATGCATCAGCTGATTGTATAAACGGCTTTTATACAATCAGCTGCTGTGTCATGGAATTCACATCCTTGATCCTGACACATCATCTGATCGCTCTGCCTTCCAGCAAACGATCAGATGATATTGGATCTGGATTGGACGGCGCGGGACCCTGACCCAGGATTACTGCGGAGGGGGGTTCTTTATTTCAATAAAGATGGAGCCACTAATTGTGTTGTGTTTTATTTCTAATAAAAATATTTTTCTGTGTGTCTGTGTGTTGTGTTTTTTTTTTTATCTTTACTAGAAATTCACGGTGGCCATGTCTAATATTGGCGTGACACCATGAATTTCGGGCTTAGGGCCAGCTGATAATATACAGCTAGCTCTAACCCCATTATTACCCAGCGAGCCACCCGACATCAGGGCAGCTGGAAGAGTTGGATACAGCGCCAGAAGATGGCGCTTCTATGAAAGCGCCATTTTCTGGGGTGGCTGCGGACTGCAATTTGCAGAGGGGGTGCCTAGAAAGCTTGGGCACCCTGCACTGCAGATTCAAATCCCCAGCTGCCTAGTTGTACCTGGCTGGACTCAAAAATATGGCGAAGCCCACGTCATTTTTTTTTTAATTATTTAATGAAATTCATGAAATAAAAAAAAAAGGGCTTCCCTATATTTTTGGTTCACAGTCGGGTACAAATAGGCAGCTGGGGGTTGGGGGCAGCCCATAGCTGCCTGCTGTACCTGGCTAGCATACAAAAATATGGCGAAGCCAACGTCATTTTTTTGGAGGGCAAAAAACTCCTGCATACAGTCCTGGATGGAGCATGCTGAGCCTGGTAGTTCTGCAGCTGTCTGCTCTTCTGCATACACTAGGGGAGAATGAAGAACATATTGAAGAAGGAAATGACATCAGATCTTTTTTTTCAACAATCTTTAATTTCATTGTTCACTGATAAAAAAACGCATAAAGCAGTGAGCAAAAACGCAGCCAAAAACGTAAAAACGCATCGCGTTTTTACCGCGGGTGCATTTTTGTGCGTTTTTCTGCGGCTAAAACGCACAAAAAACACCTAGTGCGCACATACCCTTAGTGTGCAGACAGCTGAGGAGGAGGACGGAAGACAGAGGAGAGGCCACTGGTGCTTGGAGCAGATAAGCGCTCAGTGACCCGAAGATGCAGGGAGAGGGGCCACATAAGATGGCAGCTATATGTGGCTATATGGGGAGAGGGGCCACATTAAGATGGAAGCTATATGTGGCTATATGGGGAGAGGCCACATAAGATGGGAGCTATATGTGGCTATATGTGGAGAGGGGCCACATTAAGATGGCAGCTATATGTGGCTATATGGGGAGAGGGGCCACATTAAGATGGCAGCTATATGTGGCTATATGGGGAAAGGGGCCACATTAAGATGGCAGCTATATGTGACTATGGGGAGAGGCCATATAAGATGGGAGCTATATGTGGCTATATGGGGAGAGGGGCCACAATAAGATGGCAGCTATATGTGGCTATATGGGGAGAGGGGCCACATTAAGATTGCAGCTATATGCGGCTATATGGGGAGAGGCCACATAAGATGGGAGCTATATGTGGCTATATGGGGAGAGGGGCCACATTAAGATGGCAGCTATATGTGGCTATATGGGGAGAGGGGCCACATTAAGATGGCATCTATATGTGGCTATATGAGGAGAGGGGCCACATAAGATGGCAGCTTTATGTGGCTATATGGGGAGAGGAGCCGCATTAAGATGGCAGCTATATGGGGAGAGGGGCCACATAAGATGGGAGCTATATGGGAAAAGGAGCACATGGGATGTGATCTGCTGGGGAAAGAGGCCATAATGGGATGGGATCTGCAGGGGAAAGAGGCCATAATGGGATGGGATCTGCAGGGTAAAGAGGCCATAATGGGAAGGGATCTGCAAGGGAAAGAGGCCATAATGGGATGAGATCTGTAGGGGAAAAGAGGCCATAATGGGATGGGATCTGTAGGGGGAAAGAGGCCATAATGGGATGGGATCTGCAGGGGAAAGAGGCCATAATGGGATGGGATCTGTATGGGGAAGGTCGTCCATTCCAATTTTAGCAGGGCTCCTTTAGTAATAATTTTTAAAAACTGTAGAAAAATCATTTAATACAATAAGACTGACAGTGACTGGAACAACTGATGCTGGACAGGAGAGGAAGGGGAAGGAGATTTTACTTTAAATTACTTGTATTTTTTGGTTGAGGAAATTGTGTGAAAATGGGTGTGGCTAACAGAATGGGTGTGGTTACAGAATGGGTGTGGTTTTCAAATGGGCGGGGTTTACAGAAAACCTGTTAAAAATTTGAATCCCACCCCTGCTATATATAGTACGGTAACTGCATGGTGCTGGTGGGCCCCAAGATTGATTTTTCCTGGTGGGCCCCAGGTACTCCAGTCCGCCGCTGATCGCACTAGTGCCCCGTGTGGCCCCAGCCTTAAGATGAGCCACTTGAAATTAGCCAGAGCATACTCTGAAACGCAAACAAATCGTGATTGGAAGTAAGAAAAAAAAACAGTCAGAAAGTTAAAGTACTGAGGGATACAGTTTGTAATTGAAGTACATTTTAAAAGTAGTTAAATTATTGAATTAAATAGACAAAGTATGAAATTCACTTTGTTTCGGACAATCACCTTTACTCAGTAAGGGCAATATAAATACTATAATGCCAATTATCTCGAAAAATGTCAGGTTGCAGTTCTGAGTGAATGTTCCCACTGAACACATATATTTGTCCACTGTATGATTAATGAGATCTGACTGCTGAGATTCCTACTGTTCTTGAAAAGTAGGAATCCCGAATTCTCTGTGTGAATGCATTATGTGCAGATATGACCAGCGCTTTAACTTCTATGGGACTAATAGAATGGATATCGAATAACTAAATCGTGAGGCCATGGAATATTTAATGTTGCTCAATCAACACAGTAACTATAGCATCAGAATATAAAGACCTTATTAGTTGGTGTATGAGATCAACTAAAATTGTCATTGCTTTTCCCAGGGCCTTATTTGGCATTCATGCAGCCCTAGGCACTTTAAGTTGTAATGCCCCCTACTGTTAAGTCAGACTAAGGTTATGTGCAGACAACATCTATTTCAGACGGATATGCTCCGTTACCCACCTGACAAAACGCTAAATAAACTCTAAAAAGACTGGATATGATGTACCCTGCAGTGTAAAAATGACTTGCTAATCATATGTTCAGTCTTTTGAGCTTCTTTTAACCGCTTCGGGTTTCCAAAGGTGCCAAGCGGCTGAATTAAGTGATCTGACCATTCCTCAGTCAACTTCTGTTTGTAATCTGCTCATTAGTTTATTTAATACAATTTAATTAAAAAACGGTCTCCAAAAGACGTCAGAATAGATGACTGAAAAGAAGCAAAAAAGTATCTTTGGCACAAAAGACACCGATGTGTCCTGAGCATCTTCTGCTTGCAAAGCCCCTGGCATTCACAGATGTCTAATAGACATTGTGTGCACATATGACACGCCCACCAGGGCCGTGGGGCTACTCGTTACCGGGCTGGCTACGCTTCTGGGATGTCATGGCGGCAGGGCCCGGCTCAGTGACCCTGGCGGTGTTATTTAAATTAGGTGGGGGATACATTTACAAGGGGAGATAGTTTGTGACGCCACCTGTGGTATGCGGTAACATAGATGCCTGTTACGCCCGGGTGGTGGATCCTCTGGACCGTGCCCCTGTCACCTCCGCGAAGCAGCTAGAGCTAACCCTAGACTGGGATAGTCCTGCAAGCCTACCAGAGGGACCAGGGACACGGTTGCCAGAGCAGAAGGCGGGGCAAGGGCAGAGTCCTTCTAGAAGCAGGAATGAGGAAGTCCTTGAGGACACAGAGTTCCTGGTGCCCAGGTACTGGTGCCAGGTAGAGTCGGCAGACGTGAGCAGAGTCCAACCAGAAGGAGGCAGGGGTCGCCGGGTGAAGCCGAGGGTAGGAAGCGGGTTCAGGCTGGAGAAGATGGTGGAGTCTCAGCTGACAGTCCCCGTAGGTCCACTCGGACAGGTTGTGGCCCAGGCCAGGATAGCTTGGCAGGACAGTCCCCGCAGGACCTCTCGGACAGGTTGTGGACAGGACCAGGTTAACTTGGTAGAACTGGTTCTGTGGAAGACACAGTGTTAATGCAAGACACAGCAAGCGGGACCTGGACTCCTAGCTATAGAACTCGTAGAACAGGCGACGCCCTCCAGGCAGGAAGCTCCTAATATACCTGACCCTGACTGATGCAATATCCTGTTAGGGAGTGCTGGGTCTATAAGAGGAGGTCAGTGACCGCGCACCCTAATGTGCATGCGCGAAGCCCGGGTGCCGGAGGCCAGAGCAGGGAGCGGTGCCGAGGAGGACGTGTTGCTGGAGGCAGGGGACCCGGGGACCTGAGCGGTGAGTGAGGAACGACGTCGGGACCCGGGGAGCGTGACAATGCCGCTTCTGCTATTCAGTTTCCCTTGGGGGTCGATGGTGATGTAGCTTAGTTGGTATAGCTCTCCACAGGTAGAGCTGAGCCTCAGGGCTGAAGATGGTGTTGTGGAGTAATGGCGGGGGGCAGGGCCGGAGGCGCAGATAATAACTGGGCAACATTGGAGTGCAGTCACAAGGTCTTTACTCACAGTTAAGAGTTCCAGATCAACACAACTGGTCAAATGCTGCCCTTGGAGTGCTGAATTCTGCTGTGATGGGCCCCAGCCGATCCCCGGATAGTTCGGAGGCACAACCCACTGCACCCTTCTGTGTTCCTTCCCTGGTCGTCTTCCTGTGCTGACCTTTCCTGCCTGCCCCGCACCTCACACACAGTGCCCTGAGCCAGTGCTGCAAATTCTTTGATGGATGGTTTTTCTGCCTTGTCCCTTGGTCCTATGTGGTCACCTTTTCAGCGGTTTATGTGCAGATGTGGCTTCGGTACTTGCAGTAACCTCTGCCTCCGGTTTTCTAGCTGAGCTTTGTAGTTCTCCACTAGTTGAAGAGCTGGGTGTATGGTGCACTTCCCGTGGGTCTAGGACCCCTTCTTTCCTTATCCTGGGACGAGCTCTGCAGCTCCAGACACCAGGACCGTTCTGCTCTGTGTCCACTTCCTAACTGACTAACGTTCTACAGTCTGCTCCCACTAACTAGACTCCACCTTCAGACTAGCTTCGGACTGTGCGTTCCTATGGCGACAGCAAAGTTGCAACTTGCCCTAACTATGGCCTAATGGAGTGTTGCTAAATTAAGAGTGTCTGTGTTTGTGTGCAATGATCCGTGACCTCCTCCTTACCCGGGAATGGGATATCACACCACTGGCTGAGGTGCAATACCTCTGTGGTGACTGGAGCCTCAGGGGTGCCACACATACCCTTTAGATAGTAGTTCCAAAACACAGACTAAAGGTGTCAAAATCTGCCAATATCGACAAACTCGGTCCAGAGTCTAATGTGTATGGGGGCCTCTGACTGATTATGTCAGGGGAGATAAGGATCCAGCATGTCAGATTTAGGGCTGAACCCCTCTGCTGGTTGCTTGGGGTCACTTACCAAGCTGTCAGGTGGGTTCAGGTCTTCCCTCCTCCTCATCCTCACTCTCCACCACCTGCCACCACTTGACACCAAAACCCCTCTGGCTCCTTCGGGGGGGCTATGCTCCTAAAGTGGTCATTATTTTCCATATTTTTCACGGAATGGTCCACTGTTTGCCAAGATGGCACCCCTCCATTTCTCCAGGGCCCTTATCTCTGTCTTCAGGGCTCCAGCCGTGGCAGATAATGCTGGTTTCTTCCATCGGGAGGCATTGTTGGCAGGTACGCAGCCTCACCACCTTCAACTCCTCCCAGAGTTTCCCATATCCTTATACTCATGGAGGTACGCATGTATACGGGAGCCACAGGTGGAAATGAACTCCCGGGTGGCCTTGGTGCCCCACTACTTCTGTACTGCCACTGCATCCCCTCCGTGAGCAGTTCACTCACCTCTGGGAGGAGGACCTGCCACTGTCTTGGCCCTGGCCCCTGGAGCTTTGCAGCTCTCTGGGGTCCCGCCTAGGGGTTCCTGGTCAACGGTCCTATGGGCCCGGTTCGACCTCTGAACTCCATCCACCGGCTTCAATGAGCTCCCACCACTCGCAGGCACAAGCCGTGGGTGTGTGAGACAGAGACTGAGCCCCAGGGTCCACCCCCAGGACTCCCTCACCTCCCCAGGGTGAGGAGAGGAATCCTTGGTTCAGAAAGCAAGTCTTGGTCCTGGATGTTCTTCAACTAGCTGGAGCTCTAACAGACACATTCTTACTCTGTGGCTGCTCGCAGCAGACTTACCCTTTAAAATATCCTCGTTAAAGGATTTAAAGTGTACTCATTCCAATTACAGAGCCTCGAATGAATGGGTCAGTAATGAGGTATAAAAATAAAACCGTGGGTTTTTATGCATTTTGTTTCCGTGTTTTTTGCCGCAGTATTTTGCCAGGAGGTGTAGATTGGGTGCAGGAATATGGTGTAAAAATGTCATCACTAAATTTGCATCAATTAACCCAAAAATTCCCCAAAAATATTTTTTTTCCTGCCAGGATATGCAAATTTGATGCTGAAATCTGGTGCAGACAACTTCAGCATCAAATATGCACCTCCTGGCACAATACCGCAGCAAAAACTGCGGCAAAAAAATGCATAAAAAAACATGTTTATTTGCCAGGAGATGTAGATTGGGTGCAGGAATAATGTGTAAAAATGTTATCACCAAATTTGCATCCCTTGGCCCAAAAATGCAAGAAATTTTTTTTTCTGCCAGGAGGTGTAAATTTGGTGCTGAAATCTGATGCAGATGATTTCAGCATCAAATGTGCACCTCCTGACAGAAAACTGTAGCAATATGTTATATGATGTTGGGGCCTCTAGGGGTCTCACTACTTGTATGTGTGCACCAAGAGCAAGTGAGAACTCGCTGGTACTGTAGACAGTGTGCAGGCAGCAGAGGGAGATGTAATGGCTGACAACACCACTCAATAAAGAGCCTGAAGATCTCCGCAGAGTGTGATTCATGAGAGACACAGCAAACAGAACAAAAACCACGTGAAAAATCATGGCAAAAACCTGCAGCAAAAGCCGCGGCAAAAAAATACGTAAAAAAACCCTATTTTTTTTTGCCAGGAGATATAGATTGTGTGCAGGAATATGGTGTCAAATATTCAGCACAAAATCTACATCTCTTGGCAAACCCCCCCCTGTGGTTTTCTGCCAGGAGATGCAGGTTTATCTGAGGTGAGGTCACTGACTTTACTGAGGTCACCTGAGGTCAGGTTACCTGCTGTCACAGGTGGAGGATCGTGGGAACCTCCAGCTGTAACCGCAAATAACCTGAGTGACGTTATCTCTCATCACGCCTCAGTCACAACGGGTAGTTACTGTATGTTCTATGGCACTCGCTGTAGCAAAGCTGAATTGCCATGGGATCTCGTGTGGATAACCTCGGACCTGCAGGGGTGTTTATGGGTTTAATAAAGTGGTAAAAGAGGGTGTTTTTTGCATTTTATTCCAACTAAAGGATTTTTTCTGTGTTTGTGTTTATTTACTTTCAGTTACAGATTATTGATGCAGGTGTCATGGACGCCTGCCATCACTAATCTAGGGTTTAGAAGCAGCTGTGAGTTGTTATTAACCCCTACTCTTACCCTGTTTGTCACTGCACCAGGGCAATGGGAAGAGACGGTAAAACGCTGAGCTTGTCGCATCTAATGAATGCGACAATTCCGGGCAGCTGGAGGCTGACATTTTTAGGCTGGGTCTCCCCAGCCTGAGAATACCAGCCCCCAGCTGGCTTTATCATGGCTAGGTATGAAAATAGGGGGGACCGCACATCGTTTTTTAAATAATTTAAATAATTAAAAAAAAAAGTTGCTTGCAGTTCCTCTTTTTTTGATACACAGACAAGATAAGTGCAGGACTGGGTCGGCAGCCTGTAACCATGGTCTTTTTCTGTGCTGGGTATTAGAATATGGGGGGGACCCTATGCCAATTTTTTTATTTATTTATTTTTAAATCATGATACTGATGGTAAATGCTAGAGTGTACGCGCTCCTTCCAGGTATGACGTCATTTCAACATATAGGGGTGTGTTTAACATGTCATTCGATGTTTCCAGCCAGAATAAACATTTTTCTAAATCCACGTGGACATGTAGTTCTTTATAATAGAAGCTCTGGTCTGGGGATGAAACCCCCAGAAAGGGGTGTGTGTGCATGATTATGGTGGACGAGAGGAAACTGTAACGCCTGCCTGGATCCACAGACTCAGATGGGCTGTAAAGGGGAGGCTAGAGGGAAGCCACTCACCAAGCAGGACCCCCAGAACCCTGAAACCCTTTAACCCCTCTACAGGGATTTGGAACTGGAGATCACTACCTGTGGAAGGCTGCAGTCCGATGAGAGTAGTAGTCAGGCAGGGTCAAACCAGGAATTGCGGAACAGGGACAGAATCGGCAGACAATGACGTAGTCAGCAAATGTAGCAGAGGTCAAATCCGGATCGGGCAGCGAGGTACAAAAACAGTAGGCAGGAGGGTAGTCAGAAAACACGCAGAAGTCAACACACAGGAATCACCAAACAGAATAGGATGTAACAGGAGCCAGGAAAATCAGAACTATCTCTGGCAGTGGTCATGTGACAGGAGGGGGAATAAGAAGGGTGTGGTGTATTCCCATTGGCTGTAGCTGAACGCTGGCAACGTCAGCTGGAAGACACATGCCACCCACAGTCAGCCAGCCGTACTGCAGATCCCAAGCTAACCCAGCCCAGTGGAGGATCGGAGCCTGCGCCCACCGCTGGCATCGACTCCTCTCCCATCACCAGCACCATCCACGGCAGGAACAGGGCGTCGCCTGGCGATCGGAGCAGAAGTTGCTGGAGCAGACTCCGGCGGTGATGTAACAGAAACATCACCACGCTGTTTTGCTAATATTTTTAACACTAAGGTTCAGATACGGCTTTAAAGAAGGCAAATAAGTAATTTTATTATAAAGGTTAATATGAAATACAAACTTAAAGGAAAAGTATGATATTGCGTACACTTTTGTATAATCAACATACAAAGGTTAAGTACAGTTAAATACTTACAATCACCAAGGCGTTTTGGACATCATCTGTCTGGAGGTCAGAGAAGCATGACATAGACAGAGAACTCCTGGACATCACTGCCCGGACGTCTCACGGAGGCAGGAAACACGAGCTTCTGTCTGTGCTATACTTCAGCTGACCTTATAGAGGCCAGTCATTGGGCATAGATGAATCAGAGATACACCACACATCAGACAATGGGGTAATAAACCCACAGACATTCAAATCTCCCAAGAATACACATCAGGTATTTGAGCTAGGTAAATGGATATATTGTCTGTCTGTGTATATAGCAAACACATAAAACATCAGATATTTGATGTAAGTAAATCATAAGGTTTCTGTTACAATGGTATATTGTCTGTCTGTATATTCAAGACAAACACACAGAAATGCTTAAGTATATACAAGATTTTGTAACCATGTACACTTTGTCTGTCTGACTAATCAATATGTTATAGTTTAACATAATGTATAGACTCAAAAAATAGCCATTTTTATATTTGCAATACACACGCCCAGCAACCAAGCGAGTCACGCCCACTAACCTGGAATGAGCCCTCACATTCTAGGCTCATAGTAGATGCTAGAGTGTAACGACTCCTTCACTTACACTGCTTTCCCCGCCCACCGGCCATCCTGGTGCCTGTGATTGATTGCAGTCAGCTGACACGCTGTCACTTATCAGGGTGGAGGCACATCTGACTTCAATCAATCACAGGCGCCGGGGGACGGGGAAAGCAATGCATATGCATGAGCAGTAATTAGTGGCCCAGGAAGAGAATGTGCCGCCTGTGAGCAGTGTACAGCCATGCCGGAGCCCTGGAAAATACAGCACGCTTGCTCCCATTCACCCTTACCTTCTACCACCATTTTTAAACTCCACATTCTGATCCCCATAAACTTAGATGGGGCCAGATTCTGGACCAGATCCGGATTTTTAAAAGAAGAGAACAGAGACCTGCCGCTCCCAGTTTTCTGCAAGTCTGCCCTTCTCTAGTCACTACATCACCAGGTCAGGAGTAGGTAATTTGCACGCCTGCTGCCTTCCTTGGATGTGGTAGCCGTTTCTCATACTCCCTCTCCGGAATCAAATCCTGATTCTCCATTACCCCTGGTCACCATGGTAGGAACAACAAGTACCATCAAAAGTTGATAGGGCAGGCACCTGAATGGATTGTCGCCATCACGGGGACATATGGTCGGCCCAAGGTTATCCAGAGTCGTAATGCTTACGAGGAGAGTGTGGCAGGGGGTGGCCGCATTGGACCATCCTGACGCCACACCCAGGACACCGGATTGGTTTTGGTCTGATAAATACATGCATCCCTGGTGGTCAGCGCTTGTTTGCACGTACTACCTCTAGAATTACCACAGTTGTCCAGTTTGGAGAGATCAAAGGAACCATAACTGATTTATTGAGCCATTGGCAGTTTCACTATATTGTCCATATGAACTTACACGTGGATGACTTAATCTTTGAGACAAGAATATGGTACTGGCAGGATCAATCAGGTAGCCCGTTGACAACACGACGGTCCGGGGTGGAAGCGTCAAGTCAGGGAGAGCGGCAAGATTGAAACGGAGAGAGAAAGAGATGCATGAGTGCCCGGAGAATAGGGAACTCAGGTGGATGAGGAGGAGCGAGGTTGGAGAAGCGGCAGGAGGCATGGGGCGGTCACCCTTCAGCAGGGGGAGGGTGCTGTAGAAGGGAGCTCGTATGGAAAGGAACTCGGACAACCAGAAGCCCCTTGGCAGAATGCAAAGGAGAGAAGACTGGCCTCCAGGGGACGCCACGGGCTGCACCCTACCGCAAGCCTGCTGCTCCTGGGTAGCCCACTGGAGGTTTCTGGGGATTGGGGGCCCGGGGCAAAGGGGGCCTAGTGCGGCTCCTTCATCTTGCTTAGCCCCACCATGCACACACGGGGGGTCGTCAGCCCACAGGCAGTCCTGGAGCGAAGGGGCATCCGGAATCGTTCCCGGTGTGTCACTTAAGCAAGGAGACTGGCCTCCGGGAGATAACACGGGCTGCACCCAGCTGCAAGCCTATTGCTCCCGGACAACCTGCTGGGGTCACTGGGGATTGGGGAGTCGAGACAAAAGGGGCCTGGTGCGGCTCCTCCATCTAGCTTAGTCCCGCCTATGCCACAGGGATCTTCAGCTGACCGATGGACAGGTGCAGGTCATCGGGAGAGGGAGGTTAGCTTTCAGAGTTTGCAGCAGCTCTGGCACGACTGGACGACTCGGAGATCGCCTGGATGCTCGGCCTGGCCATGTCGGCGTCGCCCTACCGGCTTAGTCCTCGACCCGCTCACGTCCGTACCTCAAAGGACATTTTTCTGCTTTCTTTTCGCCTCCCGGGGCTGTTGCAGTAGGGCTCAGCTGCTGACGGGACGGAGGGTGGAGCACAGTGGCATAGCTAAGGGTTCAACTCAGTGGGGGGCGAAACATCTGAGTGGTCCCCTAACCAGTTAACCATAATAACTACGGTGGCACAGACTAATTGTGGGTATAGTGGAACCTCAGCAGATGACACCGATATTACCGCTATATGGTGACTATATACTGTAGCAGTACGGTAGATATCGTTCCTGCAGCCCCCACATTGTATAATGGCTTCAATAGTAGCCCCCCACACTGTATGAGGGCCTCCAAAGTAGTCCCCACAATATATGACAGCACCCACATTAGCTCCCATACTGTAGAAAGGCTCCCTATTAGCTTTCACATTGTATAAAGGCTCCTCACACTGTATAAGTGCCCCACACACCAGTGGCATAACTAGAGTCTGATGGACCCCGATACAACATTGAAATGTTTATGTTGCAGTTTTCTACATCTTATAAAGACATGTGTTGCACCCCCTTCCTTATGTAGTAATGTCCCCCATCCTGGTATATATAGTATGTCCCTATCCTGGTGTATATGGGCCTCGAGCCTGGTGTATATGGATCACCTTTCTGGTGTATATGGACTCCCAGCCTGATGTATATGGGCCCCCAAAATGGGCCCTATTCTGGTGTGTGCCGCCCCAGCAGCGGATCGAACCGCTCGGATCCGTGGACAGTGTCCGTTCGTGGTTTGAGGGTCTCCGGACCCGGGGGCTTAGGGGCCACACTCTAAATTAATAAGGGGATATTTACAGAGGAGTTGTAGTTCGTGATGCCACCCATGGTGTACGGTAATTAGGGGATACCGCCACTGCCGCTGGGAGTACCCGGGGTGATGGAGTGGGGCAACTGTCGTTGCCCTCCACGGGCAGGGGAAGGTCCCGGGACTCTGTGGGATGCCGTAGGATGCAGTGGTCACTCGGGTACTCACTCAGTCAATAAGCAGATGCTGACAACCGGGTAAACCTCCTGGCACAAAGTGTAGATTCTTCGTTGTGGCCCAGTAGCTTGAAACTTGCCGGGCCCCGTCCCCACTATGGCTAAATGAGTGACCCTGCTCTCAGGGCTCACGCTCAGGATTTCAGTGGGCCGCTTTTGAAAGCCCTATCCCCCTCGTTGCGCTAGTGTACCCGATTCTGGAGCTGGTGGGAACAGTCCATAAAGGCTCTATTCTCCGCAGGTTAATTGCCGGGTTGCCCCAACCTAGGGTCCGTGTACCCTGCCGTACCTTCGGTCCCGGACAGGTGATAGTGCCAGGCTGCTGACCGTCCTCTCTGACAGGTCCCAGGCATCTAGCCTCAATCCCCTGCGACCGGGGGTCCGACTCCTCTAGGCCCAGACCACCATCTGCAACCTAGTCAGCTTCCCCTGGGTGCCACTACTCCCAGCTTCCTCAGAGCTCCTCTCAGCTCGAGGGCTACCACTCAACTCTCTCTACTCGACTGCTCTAACACCTTCCACTTTCCATCCTGACCCCTAGGTGGGCGGCTCTATTCCACTCAAGCCGTCCACTGGTGTGCCTGGTGGGTGTGGTGCAGGGTGTATCTAGGATTTTTATTTGCTGTTGGAGGCAGTACTGCAAGATGGGGACCCAGAACCATGAGGGATTTGGAATACTGCACGGGGAGGTCAGTTTGTGCAGTACCCTGTGACGACCTGAGTAGTCCAGGGGCGTCACAGATGTATACGAACCCCCAGCCTGGGACCCATGCTGGTATATATGGGCCCTCATGCTGGTATACATGAGCACCCAGCCTTGGGCCCCATGCTGGTGTATATGGGCCTCCAGACTGGGCCCTGTGCTGGTATATATGGGCCTGCAGCTGGTATATATGGGTTCCCACCCTGGACCCCATGCTTGTATATATGGACCCCCAGCCTTGGTATATATGTCTCCCGTTCTGCAAATAAAAAAAAATCATACACTAACCTCCTCCAGCAAGTGTTGAGCAGTGCAGCGCGGGCAGGACATTGCAAGTGTCGTGGGCGGGGAGGACGCCACTGCGCTGCGCTCGCTAACGCTCGGGTCCGGCGCTACTGCGATGGCTGCTCTGTGGCTCGAGCGCTGGGCCGGCTCCGGGGACTTGAGCGGCGCTCCTCGCCCGTGAGTGAAAGGAGTGGTTGGTTTGGGGAATTTAGTCCATGACACCACCCACGGGTCGTGGTGAAGATAGGCACCACCGCTGCTGATGACGGGGATCCCGGGAGCGATGGTAAGGAGCAGCTGGGATGTTGTTTTCTCCCTTCCGTGGGTAGTGGTTGGTGGTCCCGGGGCCCGATGATGTGACGGGGAGGCAGGGTTGGTGAGGTGCAGGGTTGCAGGGACAGCGCGGCGCGGTGCCGGATGGCACGGGTGTACTCACTCAGCAAGAAAGGTACAAAGTCTTCGGTAAACCAAACGGCTGGATGGACGGGTCCCGCAGCCGGCTGCAGTGTCTCTCCCCGGACAGGTGATGGCGGCTGTCTTTCCCTGCACCTTGATGTTCTCCTTCTGACTACTATGGATTCCCAACGGTAGTCCGCTCTCCGGTGTATGGGTACCGGAGGAGCCCGTTTGACGGCAGACGCTGGCCCTTGAGTCTCTAGCCTTAGGCGGTAGCTGTATACCCTCATGGTGTGGGCGGTTGCCTTCAATCGGGACTTTTGCTGTTATGAAACCCCTGGGGTTCCAGTCACATTCGGATCTGACTATTGACGGCGGCTCCAAGCCTGGTCGGGGTCCGATGGCCCTGCCTGGGTGTGCTGGCTTCACTTCACTCCCCGGTCGGTACCAGCGGGCCGTTGCCCGACCCCGGTCCTACGGTTCCGCGTTGCTCCACCACTCCTGCAGACAGCCACCACCGTCTGCCAACCTTGCTGTCAGTGCCTGGGCCACAAACCCAGACACCCAAGTGCTTGCTCCTCACACTTCCACCTCCTGGACTCAACTGAAACTTTTCCCGCATCCAGGCCTGTGAACTCCTCGGTGGGTGGGGCCAACCGCTTGGCTCCGCCCCACCTGGTGTGGACATCAGACACTGGAGGGAGGCAACAAGGATTTTGTGTTTGGCTGGTGTCCCTGTCTAATGGGGGTGGGGTGTTTGTGTGTTATCTGTGACGAACTGGCTAGGCCAGGGCGCCACATTCCCCCTTGGTGAAATGCAGACCGTCCGCGGGCTGCCCGTCCATCACCGGTTTTATTTTTCTTTTCAAAAACTGTAAAAATATAAATAACAGGTAAACATTTTCAAACATAAGTATTTCTGTTAGGACACTTGAACGTTGCACATATAAACAAAACATTTATAATAATGACGGATGTCTTCCGCTCTCCCACCCAAGCAACCTAGCCCTGATGCTGCCCCTAAGAAGTGGGCAGCACCCCTTGACCCCAGTCCAGGTTCAGGCTGCCCGAGCGGGAACGGGTATGGTTACTCGCACCCGGCTGTCATTTCAGGGGACCCCACGTCCTTGGGGGACCCCTGATCCCCGGAGGATGGCCACCGGTCCTGGTGGTGGCCGGGCCCCAGCCTGCTCTGCTGCGGGCCCTTCCTCCAATCTGCCTCTCCGGAGGCGGCTCCGACGGAAAATCACCCCTCAACTTATTTACAAGCCCACAAGTTTGTGGGTGGCCTGCCAGTTCTCGGCCATGTCCATGAGAAGTCTCTCATGCGGGGGGGTAAAAGCACACAGGGTCCCTCCGGGGACAACTTGCCGGCAACGGCCGGAATAATCACATGGACAATCAGATGAAGGTTCACGGTTCATTAAAGTCATTCAATCACATATTTACACACTTAACATATGACACCCCTAAATGGTAGTTTCCCTGTACCTAAGCGGGGGTTGACCTAGGTTGGGGCGTGTGGATCTTCTGGGCCTAATGCTATCAGTGGAGGGCAAGGGGACAGAGGAGACAGTCAGCTCCTCTTCCCGTCTACTGTGTGGGGCCGGCGGAGACTCAGGGGGACTGGGTACAGGTGCAGCCCTGGGCACTGGTTCACTGGCGGGTACTTCCGTCTCCTTTTCCTCCATGGGTTGTGGGAACATTATTACCGGAATAAGCACCGCGCCGTTCTGAGTAGGCCAGTCCGCTGGGAAATCACCCATTACTGTGTGGATCTCCTCTCTCTCCTTCTCCCCGGTTGGTCTGGGGGTTGGAACTTCAGCTGCTACCTTCAACGGCGATGGGCACCTCTTCAGGTGGTCCCTGGACACCGTGGCCGAAGTCTTCCCCTGGTCACGACTAATCTGGTAGGCCTTCTCATTCTCCCATTCAGTGGGTTGTATGACATACGGGGTCTTTTCCCACTGGTCATCGAGCTTATGGGTTCTTCTTTTTCGTTTCAGCACTACATCTCCAGCTTTAAAGGGGCCAGCTGGAGCCCGCTTGTTGAAATACTGTTCCTGCTGTTCCCGGCTCCGACACAGGTTCCTTTTCACGTACTCCTGGACCTGTCGGTACTGCGCTCTCCTCCGAGTGTCCCATCCAGCAGTCGAAGGGAGGGCTTCTGGAGCTTCCAAGCCCATTTCTAGGTCTACTGGCAACCGGCCTGGCCGAGCTCTCATCAGATACGCTGGTGTACATTTGGTAGAGATGGAAGGGATGATATTGTACATATCGACCAGGTCAGGCAGCTTTTCTGGCCACAGGTTCCGCTCTTCTAGCAGTAACGTCTTGAGGAGACCCAGGACAAGATGGTTCATCTTTTCACACATGCCATTAGTCTGGGCATGGTAAGGCGTGGTCCGAATCTTCTTGCAGCCGTACAACTGGCAGAATTCTCGAAACACCTCCGCTTCAAAAGCCGGGCCCCGGTCGGTAAGCACCCTCTCCGGGTACCCGTGCGGTCGGCAGAAATAGGCCTGGAATGCTCTAGCGGCGGTACGGCCGGTCAGGTCCTTGACTGGGACAACCACCATGAATCTTGAATAGTGGTCTACAATGGTCAGGGCGTAGGTGTACCCACTTCGGCTAGGGGTGAGCTTCACGTGGTCGAGGGCGACCAGCTCCAGCGGCTGATGAGTAATGATTGGGCGTAGAGGGGCCTTCTGGCTGGCCTCGTCCCTTCTTATCAGTGCACAGGGACCACACTCTCGGCACCAGCCCTCCACAGACTCCCGCATCCCACTCCAATAGAATAGCTCCCTCAACAGCATCTCCAGCTTCTTCCACCCAAAGTGCCCGGTACCGTCATGGTAAGCCCGTAGAACTGTGGGCACACTAGCTTGGGGAACCACCAGCTGACGAACCTCCTCATGGGTCTTCGGGTTGATCAGTTCCTGATACAGTGTCCCCTGGTCCAGATGCAGCCGGGCTCGTTCTTTCCACAGCCGTTGGGCCTCAGGCGGAGCAGCGGGGTCCAGTCTAGTGGAACCTTGTTCAATCGTGGGCTTGACCACTTGGACGGCAGGCGCTTGGTCTTGGACTTCTTGCCATCCCTGACTGGGTAGCGGGTCCAGGCTTGCCTTTTGCTGCTGGACATGCAGCTTCTCGACTGGTGTCCGGTGGAATGCGGGCAGCTCGATTTCTTCGAGATCATCGCCTTCCGGTCCCTCATCCAATAGGTGGGGCATCCGGGATAGCGCATCCGCGTTGGTGTTCTTGCGGCCGGCTCGGTACTTGATCGTGAAGTCATAATTAGACAGCCGGGCTACCCACCGCTGCTCCAACGCGCCTAGTTTGGCTGTGTCCATATGGGTTAACGGATTATTGTCCGTCTAGGCGGTGAACTTAGCGGCTGGAGGTAATGGCGGAATCGCTCAGTAATGGCCCACACCAGGGCTAAGAACTCAAGCTTGAAGGAGCTGTAATTCTCAGGGTTCCTTTCCGTGGGCCCGAGTTTTCTGCTGGCATAGGCGATCACTTTTTCCCTTCTGTTCTGGACCTGGGACAGGACGGCTCCCAAGCCTACATTACTGGCATCGGCGTAGAGGATGAATGGGAGATTATAGTCGGGATACGCCAGGATTTCTTCCCCTGTCAAGGCCGTCTTAAGCTGGCGGAAAGACTCTTCGTGCTTCGCTTCCCATGCCAACGGGGTTCCAGAGGGCCTGCCACCCTTGGTCTGTCCCACGAGGAGGTCTTGCATGGGGGCGGTCATCTTGGTATACCCCTTAATGAAGTGACGATAGTAGCCCACCAGGCCCAGGAACTGTCTCCCCTCTCTCACCGTGGTCGGTCTCGGCCAGTCCTGAATGGCAGTGATCTTCTCGGGATCTGGGGCGACGCCTTCCGCGCTCACCACGTGTCCGAGGTACTGTACCCTGGGTTTCAGTAGGTGGCACTTAGAGCGCTTCAATTTCATCCCATATTTGGCTAAGGACACGAACACTTCAGCCAAATGTTCCAGATGAGCTTCGTACGTCTGAGAGTACACGATCACATCGTCCAGGTACAGTAGGACCGTTTCGAAGTTGAGATGTCCCAGGCAGCACTCCATGAGCCGTTGGAAGGTTCCAGGGGCATTGCACAGCCCAAACGGCATGCTGTTAAACTCGCAGAGTCCCATGGCATGCCGTCTTCTCACGGTCCTCTGGCGCAACCGCTACCTGCCAGTACCCACTAGTAAGGTCAAGGGTAGAGAAGAAGTTAGCAGTTCTCAGTGCAGCTAGTGACTCTTCGATACGGGGGAGAGGGTAAGCATCTTTATGCGTGATCTGTTTGATCTTCCGGTAATCCACACACATTCTCATGGTGCCGTCCTTCTTCTTGACCAGCACCAGTGGGGCTGCCCAGGGACTACAACCATCCCGAATGACCCCTGCCTCCTTCATGTTCCTCAACATGTCTTTAGCGCATTGATAGTGTGCTGGCGGAATGGTCCTGTACCTCTCTTTGATAGGTGGGTGTAGGCCTGTAGGGATATGGTGTTGAAAACCCTTAATCCTCCCGAAATCTAATGGGTGCTTGCTGAAAACCTGTTCGTATTCTTGCACTACCCTGTATACCCCTTCTTTGTGATGCACGGGTGTGGTTTCAGTGCCTACGCGTAGTTCCTGGCACCACTCCTCTAACTGTTCAGGGGGTGTAGGGTTACTGGCAGGGGATGCGGAGGTAGGAGGTACAGCTTCGTGAATGGTGTAAGGGTCTAGGGTAAGCAACTTGGCGAGGGTGGCGTAACGGGGGAACCTGACTTCCTCCTCTCCACAATTCAGCACTCTTACAGGCACTCTCCCCTTTTTAACCTCAACCACCCCTCTGGCTGCCATCACTGTGGGCCAGTTTTCAATAGGCATGGGTTCCACCATCGCTATGTAGTCGCGCCCCTAGGGGCCTACTGCTGCCCTGCACCAGATCATCATTTCCCTCCGGGGTGGCACTACTAAGGGGGCCACATCCATCACCCTCACTCCACCAATCTCTCCGCCAGTCGAGCTCACTTGTTGCCGATACAGCAGGGCCCGGATCTCACGCTGCACAGCCCTCTGTCGGCCCCCTCCTGCTATGGCGGCCAACTGCTGCAACAGATTCAGCACCTCACTCATACAATGCTCCATGACGTTGGTCCCCAAGATTACTTTCGGGGTATGGTCACTGGGTTCATTCATTACCACAATCATCCCTTGATTCTTTAACTCCGCACGTCCCACAGTCAGGCTCACCTGCTTGTATCCCACCTGGGTTAGCGGGAGTCAATTGGCTGCAATCAGGGTCAGGCTATCATCAGAGGGGGCAAGTTCGTCAGTGCCCCAATACTGCTGGTACAGGGTATATGGTATAGTGGTTACCTGTGATCCTGTGTCCAAGAGGGCCATGAGCGGGACGCCGTCCACTGCCAGGGGGATAATGGGGCGAGCTCCGACGTACTGGTCTCGCCAATCAGGGGGGCCATTGGTGTCTACTCCTGAGGATTGGCCCTTGGCCCCAGGGGTTGCTCGTTTAACGGGCACCGCCTAGAGTAGTGGCCAGGCTTGCTGAACCTGTAACAGATAGGTGGCCCATACCGTGAGTCATTGGCCCTTCTCCGCTGCATCCAGGGGACGTCCTCTGGGCTGTCGGCGAGCTGGATCCCTCCTGGGGGCTTGACTCTCGTCGGAAGCTGGAGTGCGGCGAGGATCTTGGCTAGGTCTCCATCCATGCGGCGGACCTGGGCGGCTAGTTCCTCCATCATCCCGATGGGTGCAGCAGGAACCGGTAGAGCTGGGGGTGGAGGCGCCACCGTGATAGGAGCGGTCTCAGCCGGCCACGGGGCCGCCTCAGGAGCGTCTGGCGCTGGGGCCTGCAGGGCCTTGATGGCCCGCTCTTTCAGTACTGCAAAGTCCAGATTGGGGTGTTCCAAGGCCCACAGCTGCAGCTGCTTGCGGTCTTCCACGGACCCCAGCCCCTGCAGGAATTACTCCACTAGCATCTTATTACTGTCCACATCATTAATAGTGTCCACCCGCTTCAGTGTACGGAGGGCTGTTTGCAGGCGCAGGGCGTAATCTCTTACATTGTCCGCAGGCCGTTGTCGGCACTGATAAAACTGCATCCTCAGCTCCGCTTCAGTGCGGGTCTCAAAAGCGATTTGTAGTTTTTCGAAAATGGTAGTCACCGAGGCCCGGTCCGCGTCGGTCCAGGTCTCCGCCTCCTGCTGAGCTGTGCCAGTTAGCTGCCCCAGCACTACCGCTGCCTGCTGTCTATCAGCCAAGGGATATAAATCAAGGACTGGGCTGATCTTTTTCCGCAACACCTGCAAAGCATCAGGCTTCCCGTCGTACTGCGGTAGCCAGGTAGCATGGGGCACATAGGGCAAGGAGAACAGCATCACCTGGGCGACAGCTGGGCCCGCGGCCTCCCCTGCTCCTGCGACCAGAGCATCTACGGGCGCGGCGGGAGCTGCTGCAACCTCCACTCCTCCAACAGCTCTGTCGGGCGCAGACATCTTTTTCCCGTCCCACCTTGGTACTCTTCAGCACTTCCGTTTGTTGGGGGCGGGGCTTCGCTTTCGCACCTTCCCTGCTCAGAGAAGACGCTCGAGCGGGAGATTTTCGCGCCAAGATGGCGGCGCTTCAAAATTTTCGGCCGGACGCCGCCGGCGGAGATAACAAGGCGCACTTCTACAGGTAAGTAGAGGGGTTCAATCCTGTTCGTGACGCCAAGTTGTCGCGGGCGGGGAGGACGCCACTGCGCTGCGCTCGCTAACACTCGGGTCCGGCGCTGCTGTGATGGCTGCTCGGTGGCTCGAGCGGTGGGCCGGATCCGGGGACTCGAGCCGTGCTCCTCGCCCGTGAGTGAAAGGGGTGGTTGGTTTGGGGAATTTAGTCCGTGACGCCACCCACGGGTCGTGCTGAAGATAGGCACC
The DNA here is from genome assembly GCF_048569485.1 of Anomaloglossus baeobatrachus. Taxonomy (NCBI): domain Eukaryota; kingdom Metazoa; phylum Chordata; class Amphibia; order Anura; family Aromobatidae; genus Anomaloglossus; species Anomaloglossus baeobatrachus. The sequence continues at coordinate 167,588,524 of NC_134356.1, forward strand.
ACTGCTGCTGATGACGGGGATCCCGGGAGCAATGGTAAGGAGCAGCTGGGATGTTGTTTTCCCCCTCCGTGGGTAGGGGTTGGTGGTCCCGGGGCCCGATGATGTGACGGGGAGGCAGGGTTGGTGAGGTGCAGGGTTGCAGGGACAGCGCGGCGCGGTGCCGGATGGCACGGGTGTACTCACTCAGCAAGAAAGGTACAAAGTCCTCAGTAAACCAAACGGCTGGATGGACGGGTCCCGCAGCCGGCTGCAGTGTCTCTCCCCAGACAGGTGATGGTGGCTGTCTTTCCCTGCACCTTGATGTTCTCCTTCTGACTACTATGGATTCCCAACGGTAGTCCGCTCCCCGGTGTATGGGTACCGGAGGAGCCCGTTTGACGGCAGACGCTGGCCCTTGGGTCTCTAGCCTTAGGCGATAGCTGTATACCCTCATGGTGTGGGCGGTTGCCTTCAATCGGGACTTTTGCTGTTATGAAACCCCTGGGGTTCCAGTCACATTCGGATCTGACTATTGACGGCGGCTCCAAGCCTGGTCGGGGTCCGATGGCCCTGCCTGGGTGTGCTGGCTTCACTTCACTCCCCGGTCGGTACCAGCGGGCCGTCGCCCGACCCCGGTCCTACGGTTCCGCGTTGCTTCACCACTCCTGCAGATGGCCACCACCGTCTGCCAACCTTGCTGTCAGTGCCTGGGCCACAAACCCAGACACCCAAGTGCTTGCTCCTCAAACTTCCACCTCCTGGACTCAACTGAAACTTTTCCCGCCTCCAGGCCTGTGAACTCCTCGGTGGGTGGGGCCAACCGCTTGGCTCCACCCCACCTGGTGTGGACATCAGACACTGGAGTGAGGCAACAAGGATTTTGTGTTTGGCTGGTGTACCTGTCTAATGGGGGTGGGGTGTATTTGTGTTATCTGTGGCGACCTGGCTAGGCCAGGGCGCCACACAAGCATAAGACAGCAGCGTTCCGGCACTTTGCGATGACGTCACCACACTGGGATTCTGACGTCTTTCGTGTGTATTGTCATCAGCTGCAGTGCAGGGAGATCATGTCTCCTCAGTACTGCCGCAGAGGTTAACTATGTCGGCGCGCTGTGCACGCCGATATGGTTAACGATAGCACTGCTCCAGGTGGGCCCGGTGGGTCCCCCTGTGGACCCCCTGGGAGCAGGGGGCTCTCTGCTTCCTCGGTAGCTATGCTACTGGTGGAGCGTGTGGGGAGAACCCCTTCCTCTGCCTTGGTTTCTCGCACTCTCTCTCCCTTTTTTTACCTTCTCTGTGCACTCTTGTTCCCTTCCCAATTCTTAAGACCCGCAACACACATCCGTTTTTTTTGTACGTGTGCGGTACGTATTTGCACGTACCGGAGACACGTACACACGGAGACCCATGTTATTCAATGGTAGATGGCACACACACGTAAAATCACACGGAACGTGTGTCCGTGTCGTAAGTACGTGTGTGCGCTTTTCTACACGGACGACATGTCCGTTTTTTGCCGGCAACACGCAGGCACGGACCCGCTTTAGTCTATGGGTCCGTGCCTGCACGGACCGCACACGGAGTATGTCCGTGTTCAGCACGTATCGTCCGTGTCCGTTTTTCATCACAAAATTTGAAACACTTGTTACCAATCTATCAGGTCAATTGTAGGCCATTAATTCTGGTGCCAAACATACATTTCCTGTCTCATTTGCACGCCAGACAGCAGCTGGGCACCTGTCCTCTCACTGCAGGGGAACTTTGAGCACAGAGAAAAACACAGGTACTGAGCATGGCGCCCAGAATCGATACAGAGAGGCTGATTGGAGAAGTAGAGAGGCATCCACAGCTGTGGGACACACGTGTTGATGGCTATCATGACAGGTTAATGGTGGAACGAGCATGGATGTCTGTGGCAGAGATAGTCTGCCCTAGGAAAGGATGGTCTCAATGTACCCCTGGAAAGAAAAATAGATATGGTGAGTACAGATATTTACCTTGCTTCTGTCTTTACCTACATGTGCACATTCTGTAGGCAGATTAGAAATATATTTGTATAGTTTGTTTGGCATGTATTAATGGGCCTGACTCATTTTGAGCTCCACTGGAGACTCACAAACAGGAGAGTGTATTTGTTTGGCCTTTTGAAGTATTCATTGCAGTTTACTAGTAATGTCAGCATGTGTATATGTGGCCTGCAAAGCATGTTACATACCTCCCAACCGTCCCGGATACAGCGGGACAGTCCCTCTTCTGAGCCTTTGATCCCAGGTCCCGCCCGTGAGGCTGTTTGTCCCGGGCTCCACCCACCCACTGTAGCCCCGCCTCGCTGTTTCTCCCTTCTATTCATTACAGAGCCGAGCGCGCACCTACTCCTGTGACTGCTGCTGAGGTATGAATCACCCCCTGCAGCAGAGCGACCCCCCTGCAGCAGAGCGACCCCCCTGCAGCAGAGCCGCCCCCCACTGCACCAGAGCCGACCCCCCCCCTCCCCCAGAGCGGACATCCCCAGCCCGGAGCTTCCCTGCAGCTGTTCTCTGATTCCCCCGTGTGCGGCTTCTCACTGCTGCAGACACGCGGGGAATCAGGAAGCTGAGGAGACCGTGCAATCAGCACTTCTCTCTCCTGCAGATAGCACTGGCAATAGCAATAAACCTATGCAGAGTGACATCTGCAGGCTTCTATTAGCTTACCGATCAGTGGTCTCTTGCCTGTGGAGCAGAGCTGCTGGGTCCTAGCTTCCCAACAACTTCAGCTCTGCTTTATCCTGGCTCCCCTACCAGTTAAAGGGAACATGTCAGCAGAAATTTCACAATAAAAATAAAAGATTCCCCTCTGCAGCTCCTGGGCTGCTTCTAGAAAGGTTCCTGTTGTTATTGTGCCCCCTTTGAGACCTACAAAAATACTTTATGAAGTCTTACCTTTTTAGTATGCAAATGTGTTTTTATGGTCACGGGGGCGGGCTGTCTGGCGTCCGTTATTCCCCCTCCTGCCGCTTTACGCAGTCCCCCATTGCTCATTTACATACACAAGGACGCCTTCCTCATGTAACTGTCCTCCCGAAGTTTTGCGCATGTGAACGCTTTTTCAGGTGATTGCGCAGGCACGAGATTATGGGCGGCGCTGTGATTGTCATCAACAGCGTTAACCAAGTACCCGCCCATAATCTCGTGCCCACACTTTTCCCTCTGACTCCACCGTTATGCGCAAGTGCTGGCCATATGAACCATGTTACCTATTACTGCTTGCACGAGATTATGGGCGGGTACTTGGATGACTTTGCTGATGACAATCACAGCGCCGCCCATAATCTCGCGCCCATGGTAATAGGTAACGTGGTTCATATGGCCAGTGCTTGCGCATAACGGTGGAGGCAGAGTGAGAAGCGCGGGCACGAGATTATGGGTGGGTACTTGGATGACGCTGCTGATGACAATCACAGCGCCGCCCATAATCACGCGCCTGCGCAATCACCTCAAAAGCGTTCACACTTTGCACAGTGCTCACTCCCGCGAGAGTGGCACTGGGCATGCACAAAACTTCAGGAGGACAGTTACATGAGGAAGGCGTCCTCATGTATGGAAATGAGCAATGGGGGACGGCGTACAACGGCAGGAGGGGGAATAACGGACGCCAGGCAGCCCACCCCCGTGACCATAAAAACAGATTTGCATACAAAAAGTTAAGACTTCATAAAGTATTTTTTTAGGTCTCAAAGGGGGCACAATAACAACAGGAACCTTTCCAGAATGCAGCCCAGGAGCTGCAGAGGGGAATCTTTTATTTTTTTTGCTAAATTTCTGGTGACAGGTTCCCTTTAAAGGGAACCTATCAGGTGCAATCTGCACTCAGAGCCAGGAGCAGTTCTGGGTGTATATTGCTAATCCCTCCCTAACTGTCCCTGTATACACTAGCATAGATAAAGGCATCTATAGAAAAAGTATTTTTAAAGAGCTTATATCTTATGCTAATTAGCACGGGGACTAGTCCCAAGGGCGTTACTTCACTTGGCTAGTCGGCTCACATAGCGTGTTAGTACTCACACAGGGGCGTAATAACATGCTAACATGCTATGCGAGCCGACTAGCCAAGTGAAGTAACGCCCTTCGGACTAGTCCCCGCGCTCATTAGCATAAGATATAAGATCTTTAAAAATATTTGTTCTTGATCTCTTTATCTATGCTTGTGTATACAGGGACGGTTAGGCAGGGATTAGCAATATGTACCCAGAACTGCTCCTGGCTCTGAGTGCATATTGCACCTGACAGGTTCCCTTTAAAGGGAACCTGTCACCAGATTTGGGGCCTATAAGCTGCGGCCACCACCAGCGGGATCTTATGTACACATTCTAACATGCTGCATACCTCCCAACCGTCCCGGATACAGCGGGACTTTCACGCTTTGCGTTGTTTGTCCCGTTGCCACGGGCGGGACGGCCGGCTCCCGGGCTCCGCCCACCCACTCTCTCTCCGCCTCCCTGCTTTTCCCTCCTACCATCCTAGTAGACGTGGCATAGAGAGGAGCGCTGCCTGTGCTGCTGCTGGTACAGTAAACTAATCTCCCCAGCGCTGATTTCCCTCCCTCCCCCCTCACCCCCGGCCGGAGCCTGTCTGTGCGGTCGGCCGGCCGCCTGTCTGTGCGGTCGGCCCGCCACCTGTCTGTGCGGGCGCCCCCCTGCCGCCTGTCTGTGCGGGCGCCACCCGCCGCCTGTCTGTGCGGGCGCCCCCCGCCGCCTGTCTGTGCGGGCATCTGTGAAGCCCCACAGGTGTAGTGTTGGTGTTGGTGCGTTACCTTCAGGGACTCCACGTTGCTGGATCTCCGTCACTGGTAGGAAATCTTCTGTTTTGATCGTGACGCCACTCTCAGTATTGCGGTCAGTGGGGACCGCCACTGCAGGTTAGGGGACGCCTGGGGCTGATGGGGTGTGCAGTTAGTTGGAATAGCCTCCTGAGAGTGAGGCAAGCCCCAGGGCCCAGTGTAGGTTTGTAGTACCACAAGGCGCAGAATGACCACACAGGCAGGAATGTCTTTCAAGGGCTTTACTCACATTTGATGGCAGGGTGAGTAGCCCGGGCGTAGCTGAGATGAACCAGGTGGGAACCAGGTATCCTTCAGGCTGACTTTATGAGGGTGACTACTGACTCGCCTTCCTTAGCCCTTGGTGGTTTGGGGTGACCCCGACTTTTAGTCCCTATGGGGGTCACCCAGGGAAGATGCTGCAGCCTCTCTCCCCTTGTTGTTTGCCGTGTGCTTGTTCCCCGGACCAGGCCACTCCAGCTGCTTGCCTCCTGTGACCTATGGGCCCTCACTGCGGTTACGTGGCTGCGGCTTTTGTGGTGTTGTGGTGTGGGCTTTAAGAGCCCCACACCGGCAGGTTTAGCAGGGAAAGGTGAATCTATCCTCGCTTCGGGATCTGCCGCCCGGTTGGGCCTGGTGCTCTCTAGCAGTCTCCTTACTTCCCACTCCGTTGCACTCTCTAGCTGAAGCTGGCTTTCAGGCAGCACTCCTAGTTGACCGTTCTCCCCCGTCTGTAGCCACTGCGCGGACGCTGTCAGATTGCACAGCTCCAGGGATCTGCTCCTCACTTGAGCTCCCTGGACTCTACACTGAACTGGCTCACTGCTCCTCCTCTCCTGTTCTTGCCTACGCCACCTAGCAACCAGACTCTCCACCACACCCCTTGAGAGGAGATGGAGGCTCTACCCCCTCCACTATTCCAGTGAAGGTGAAGGCTTGCCCCCTCCTGGGATCCCCAGGGGTCCTCTCATGGGTACATGTATGAGACCTGATCACTATGCGCCTGTGTTCCACACCCCGGTCAGCCTTCTGGATTACCTGTGTTGTACTGTCCCCAGCATGGGTGCAGTACTCAGTGGTGCCTGACCAGGTCAGGGGCGCCACATTCCCCCTTAGTTATCACCAGCACGTCCTCGGGCTGCAAGACAACATTTTAAAATGCATAAAACATTAAAACATGTAAAACATTTTTAAAACCACCAGGTATCAGACATCACCACCCTCCACCCACAAGTCCGTTAACCCACCCAAAACCCTCTCAGGAGGCAGGTCACCGGTCCTGTTGGTAACCAGGTCTGGGCCATCCGTTTCCCCAGACCTTTCCTCCAATCTTCCTCTCCCGTTGGCCGCGACTTCAGCCACTTCTGGCAGGATGTAGAGGCGGCTTTCATGGGCTGGTGGTTTCAGGGTATACCTGGCCTGGTGGATCCGCGCCGTCAGCCTCTTCTGGCAGGATGCAGAGGCGGCCTCCACAGTTGGTGCTGACCAGGTACCCTCTTTGTGGTGGTGAGCCAAGGCCCCATAAACAGGCGTGCTCTCTGGTCGCAGGTGAGCCAAGGCCCTATATACGGACGGGCCCCTCCTGGTTGCAGACGAGCCAAGCCCCTAAACAGGCTGGCCCTGGTGGTGGTGCCACTGGTGTAACTATTTACACTGCGAGAGTTTGTGGCTATAGCAAGTTCATAGCCTTAAAGTTTATTTCTCACAATAGTTTTTGTGGGCACATGCTTAAACGTTGCAAAACAAAACTTTTCAAAACTTTAACTTCTCTTCTTACTTTACTTTACTTTTCTCTACTCTACTCCTCCATTTCACCAGGGCGTGGGCATGTAGGGCACCGGCACCTGTGACTTTCTTGCTCTCCGTCGTCGTCCGTGGTTGTTTCATCTGTAGGATCTTTGTCTATGGTTGCTTCATCTGTAGGATCTTTATCTTTCCGTTCTTGGTCTTCGTCTGTTTTTACATCTGGTTCTTTATCTCTGTCTTTTCTTTCTTGTCTTTCTTGTCTTTCTTGTCTTTCTTGTCTTTCTTGTCTTTCTTGTCTTTCTTGTCTTTCTTGTCTTTCTTGTCTTTCTTGTCTTTCTTGTCTTTCTTGTAGCATGGGATGGCTGTAAGGTTTGCTGGGACATAACGCTACGTCCAGGGTATACAATCCCCTTTCGCCTTGATGCTTGGTGAACTGAACTGAGTCTCCCATCTTTAGATTTCTGCCAGGGTGTCCTCTAGGCAGATGAGCGCTTACATCTCTCCTGTTAACAAATATCCCCTCCTTGATGCCAGGGGCTACAATGAATCCATAACCACTTCTCAGATTGAAATCTTCCACTACGCCATAACACAGGGGTCCTCTGGCCTGGGCTTTGGACCTTCTTAGGCACCTTTTCTCCTCCAGGTCTCTGACCGTGACCTCTCTCTGCTCTGGAGACTGTGGTGTTGGAGGATACTTTGTTCTGCTGCGCCGTGTCTTGCGGGCTGGGTTCATGCCTGCGGGCTCCCAGGTGAGGTCTTTGGGCTGATCTTCGTCTGCAGACGGTGTCAAATCTTCCTCATCCCAGCGTGAATAGGGCAGCATCTCCGGCTCTGAGTATAGATCCACTGCTGGTGGCTCCGGAGTCAGCTCCTCAGCTTCCTGGCCTCCTCTCCCCCTTAGTTCTTCGCTGCACTCTGGTTGTGGCAGTGCTGGGGATGGGCTCTCTTCAGCTGGTCTGGGCGGTGGACTCTCTGGCGCAGCTGCAGGGGTTGTCTGAATCTCCTTGGGGGTATACGGAGGGAGCAGGTACCGATCCACCATCTCTTGTGGGAACTGGGCCTCTAGGTCAGCCTTCAGCTTCCAGTATTCGGGGTCCTCTCCTATCAGGGTCTTCCTAGCAGGGACCTCTATGGACTGGGGAGCGGTGTCTGCTCTGGCCTTGCAGGCCGGGGAAAATAGTGATGCAATCTCTTGGCGGGCCGCGCCCTGTATGGCGGCGGCCTGGTCTTGGCGGGCCGCGCCTGGCATGGCGGCGGCCTGGTCTTGGCGGGCCGCGCCTGGCATGGCGGCGGCCTGGTCTTGGCGGGCCGCGCCCGGCATGGCGGCGGCCTGGTCTTGGCGGGCCGCGCCCGGCATGGCGGCGGCCTGGTCTTGGCGGGCCGCGCCCGGCATGGCGGCGGCCTGGATCAGTGTCGCTGTTGCAGGGGGCTCTGTGCAGGCTGGGCTGGACGTCGCTGCATCGATCGGAGCTTGGCGGGCCGCACCCGGCGGGGCTGCGGCCTGGTTCAGCATCTCACTTGCGGCGCGGACGAGCGTCGCTGCTGCGGTGGGGTCTTGGCGGACTGGGCTCAGCAGGGTGGCAGCCTGGGTCAGCGTCACACCTGCGGCACGGATCAGTATCGCAGTGGTAGTCGGACCTTTGCGGGCCAGGCGGGGCATGGCTGCGGCGGCCTGGATTTGGCGGGCCGCATCTAGCGTGGCTGCGGCCTGGTTCGGTGGCGCCGCGCCGGGCGCCTCTTCCGGGACCACGGGCGTGGCAGCAGGGGTCGGGGCACTTGTGCTGGCCGGGGCATCACTCGACTCACCCATCTGTGGCTGCATCGGGGTCTGCGTCGTCGCCGCTCGGTCTGACATGCGTCGCGCGGCTCCCTCCTCGTAGGTCCGCACCGCCGCAGCCATCTCCAGGAGCTCCGTGCGTTCTTCCCTAAGCTGTCGCACAATCCCGGCCTCCAGCCGGTCGCAGAAGATGGCAAGCTCCCGGCACCACCAGGCAGCAGAGCCTGGCTCTGGGTATCCACGTCTGGACTCCATTTTCTCTAACAAGCTGCTGGCTTCTCTTCTGCTCCGCCGTCTCTGGACGCTTCCGCTTTCTTCATCAGCGAGGTCAGGACTCTGCAGGGGATCTCTGGGTAGCCACACCTCTTTGTGGGCGTTAACTTCTTCCAGCGCGGGCTGCTGTTGTTTTTCAGCGCGCTTTTCATGGTGGCAATATGGCGGCGCTTCCAATTTTTCAAGCGGACCGCCCAGGCACATGGTCACCTGTCTGAACAGGTCTAGTCCTTATCCTGTTCGTGACGCCAGATGTGAAGCCCCACAGGTGTAGTGTTGGTGTTGGTGCGTTACCTTCAGGGACTCCACGTTGCTGGATCTCCGTCACTGGTAGGAAATCTTCTGTTTTGATCGTGACGCCACTCTCAGTATTGCGGTCAGTGGGGACCGCCACTGCAGGTTAGGGGACGCCTGGGGCTGATGGGGTGTGCAGTTAGTTGGAATAGCCTCCTGAGAGTGAGGCAAGCCCCAGGGCCCAGTGTAGGTTTGTAGTACCACAAGGCGCAGAATGACCACACAGGCAGGAATGTCTTTCAAGGGCTTTACTCACATTTGATGGCAGGGTGAGTAGCCCGGGCGTAGCTGAGATGAACCAGGTGGGAACCAGGTATCCTTCAGGCTGACTTTATGAGGGTGACTACTGACTCGCCTTCCTTAGCCCTTGGTGGTTTGGGGTGACCCCGACTTTTAGTCCCTATGGGGGTCACCCAGGGAAGATGCTGCAGCCTCTCTCCCCTTGTTGTTTGCCGTGTGCTTGTTCCCCGGACCAGGCCACTCCAGCTGCTTGCCTCCTGTGACCTATGGGCCCTCACTGCGGTTACGTGGCTGCGGCTTTTGTGGTGTTGTGGTGTGGGCTTTAAGAGCCCCACACCGGCAGGTTTAGCAGGGAAAGGTGAATCTATCCTCGCTTCGGGATCTGCCGCCCGGTTGGGCCTGGTGCTCTCTAGCAGTCTCCTTACTTCCCACTCCGTTGCACTCTCTAGCTGAAGCTGGCTTTCAGGCAGCACTCCTAGTTGACCGTTCTCCCCCGTCTGTAGCCACTGCGCGGACGCTGTCAGATTGCACAGCTCCAGGGATCTGCTCCTCACTTGAGCTCCCTGGACTCTACACTGAACTGGCTCACTGCTCCTCCTCTCCTGTTCTTGCCTACGCCACCTAGCAACCAGACTCTCCACCACACCCCTTGAGAGGAGATGGAGGCTCTACCCCCTCCACTATTCCAGTGAAGGTGAAGGCTTGCCCCCTCCTGGGATCCCCAGGGGTCCTCTCATGGGTACATGTGTGAGACCTGATCACTATGCGCCTGTGTTCCACACCCCGGTCAGCCTTCTGGATTACCTGTGTTGTACTGTCCCCAGCATGGGTGCAGTACTCAGTGGTGCCTGACCAGGTCAGGGGCGCCACACATCCCCCTGCCGCCTGTCTGTGCGGGCGCCCCCCTGCCGCCTGTCTGTGCGGGCGCCCCCCTGCCGCCTGTCTGTGCGGGCGCCCCCCTGCCGCCTGTCTGTGCGGGCGCCCCCCGCCGCCTGTCTGTGCGGGCGGCCCGCCGCCTCATTGTGCGGGTGGCCGGCCGCCTCTCTGTGCGGGCGGCCCGCCGCCTGTCTGTGAAGGCGGGCGGCCGGCCGCCTGTCTGTGAAGGCGACCGGCCGCCTCACTGTGCGGGCCGCCTCACTGTGCGGGCGACCGGCCGCCTCACTGTGGCTGCCTGCGTGTCCATGCTGGAGGCCCGCCGGCTGCCTGCGTGTCCGTGCTGGAGGCCCGCCGGCTGCCTGCGTGTCCGTGCTGGAGGCCCGCCGGCTGCCTGCGTGTCCGTGCTGGAGGCCCGCCGGCTGCCTGCGTGTCCGTGCTGGAGGCCCGCCGGCTGCCTGCGTGTCCGTGCTGGAGGCCCGCCGGCTGCCTGCGTGTCCGTGCTGGAGGCCCGCCGGCTGCCTGCGTGTCCGTGCTGGAGGCCCGCCGGCTGCCTGCGTGTCCGTGCTGGAGGCCCGCCGGCTGCCTGCGTGTCCGTGCTGGAGGCCCGCCGGCTGCCTGCGTGTCCGTGCTGGAGGCCCGCCGGCTGCCTGCGTGTCCGTGCTGGAGGCCTGCCGGCTGCCTGCGTGTTTGTGCTGAATGGGTGTGGATGGGGAGTGGATATGGGCGTGACTGTGAAATGGGTGTGGTTAGGGGGCGTGGCCTAAAAATTTGCCGCGGCGCGCTACGCGCGCCGCAAACTTTGTCCCTCTTTTCCTTCTTTAAAAGTTGGGAGGTATGATGTTATGCATGTACAAAAGGCATTTCAGGGTGGTTAACCCACTATTAAACATGTGTGGATTTTTTTTTGGTTTGCATTTCTGTGCTTTTTCCATTGCAAATGTGCTGTGAAATGTCTATACATTTTGAGTTGTATTTCTATGTTTGGTTTATTATGCATGTTCCTTGGTGTCACCATGTCTGGAATGGTAACAGTAATGTGTAGTGTATAATGGAAAATCTATGTGGAACATATGGCACTTCATGGGTTAGTAGTCATTTTGTTTCTCATAGCTTTCTGTAGGTTGTTTTTTTTTTTTTTGGACATTTAAAAGGAGATAAATGATTATTCAGTGGTTTAAGATTTTTACTGGTGAACTTGTTTTCTTTCTCATGCTTATTGTGTTATATCACTATATGAGTGTTATGGGTTGTTGTTTTCATACACATGGATGTGTGTTCCTATTTGTTACAATTGCTGCAATATAAGACTAATGTCTAATTTTTTAAATCTACAATTGTTAGAATTTGTGACCTTATTTTACAATGTTTTTTTTTTTTTAAACAGTGGATCTTGTCAAACGGCGATGGCGCTTAGCCCGTGACCAGTTCAGAAGAGAATATAACCCAGTGGCCACCACAGCTGCCGCTGCAAAAAAGAAAAAATATGTCCATTATGAAAAACTGAGCTTCCTTATGCCCATTATGGAAGTACCAAAGTAAGTTTAAACCATTACATCACATGGTGTTTTTTTTTAAAAGGCACACATTAATTTTTTATTTTTTTTTGTCATCAAAGTACAGAGGATAATCTGGAAGATAGTGAGGAAGCCCAGTCAGCAGTATTAACAGCGACCTCTGCTTCTGAGATGGAGCCAACCTCATATCAACCACCAACAATCCCCAACACCAGCCAGCCAGACGCAGAAGAAATGTCCTCTGATTTGGGTTTGGGAACAAGTCAATCCACTAATGTAATGGCAGGCCAGTCTACAGGGCAACAAAGTGGCCCTTCACCAGTTCTTGCGGAGAGTAGTCCACAGCAACATGCAGAGACACAGCCAAGAATATCAACTAATACCATGCGCACAGTAGCCCAATCTATCCGTGGTCGCCGACATAGGCGTTATGAAGAGTTATGTTCCCTGCCAGATATCATTGATACCAGAATTATACACATGATGAATTCACTGATACCAGAGAGTGATGGAGAGAGATTTTGCCGCTCCCTTTCTCCCTCTCTTGCATTGGTTGCACCTGATAGGCAGGACAGATTGAGGGTGTCCTTAATAACACTACTATCTGCTACCCAACGTGAGCCAGAACCCATTTATTGTTTTGAAGTGATAGAACAATGGAGAGCCAATCCACGTGGCCTACACACAAACACAACTCAACAAACTGTGGAAACCCAAACAGAAGAACATTTCTCTAATTTTCAACTTAATCCTGTAGTGCAACAAACACATATACAGTGTCCATCTTCTTCTATGGTAACTGATGTACAAATTAGGCCAACAGTTGTCCCACACCAAACAGGTACATTAATGACACAAAGGACATCTCAACAGCCAACATTTGTCCCACAAGTACCCCAACAAACACCAATGCAAACCTCTTTTAACTATCCTAATATTGTTAGTAATGTTCATAGACTACCTCAAATGTTTCAACAACCAACAACCTACCATGTTCCTAATAATCCACAACAACAGTACTTTCAACAACAGACTTACCCAACTAACTTCACATACACACATACTTAGCCTCTTCCAACACATCAATATGTACCACCTACACTTGGTCTTCCATCTGCTCAAACAACTACCTCATTATTTGTTCCAAGAACAACAACTGTTACTAGTGGAAACACTGATCAGTCACTCACTACAACATCTACTGTTGTGCAGCAAACATATTCTGTAGATGTCAATGCAATGGAGCCTACACAGGAAAACATCAGTAGCCTAGAGGATTTAGTTGAATCATAATGTGATATTGTAGGTATTATTTTACATTTTGGTATGTTTTCTAGGGTATTGCTGGTGGGAAAACATATCAAAATATAACACATTACTTACTCTATATGCATGTGGTCATATTTTTGTTTTCCTTTACAAAGATTCTATAGAAATTACTCTATCACTTCAAAAACAATACCTGCCTGTTAGAATGATGCCTTGCTCTGGACATGTTGTTTGGACCATCCATTAGAATAAACTGGGTTTAGGGAAAAAATGCACACACATAAACTACTACACTAACATTCAGACACCTTTATTATTAAAAATCCAGCCACTATGCAGTATCTGCATATGGTCTGGTCCCATACTTGTATTCCAATAGTGTCAAACAAATTATGTTTGCGTGACATTATTGCATAATAAAGTATGGTGTTTTGTATGGGCTAATGTCCCTGACAAAATTGTATTAAAAAAAAAAAAATACAGGGTGTATTGCAAAAGATAACATACATACATAGGTAAAATAATAATTCTGGACTAATTTTTTCAAAAACAATTTGCCATATTTTTATTAGTCATGTACATTCAGTAGTACTGTTTTTAGAATAACAAAAATTCCTGATGTTATAGCAATATAGTTATATCACAATAGCTTATGGGGACCACAAACACAACCAACCAACAAAAAAATCACAAATTATACCTATGTATGGTCATTTTCTCTTTTGTATTACATATGTGTTTGTGCTTATGTAACCAAGTGATAAAAAACTATAATAATGTCAAAATTATACATGACTATGGCGATTTAAACTAAAATAATCTTTAAACTGATTCCTCACTTGTAGACCAGAAGTGGACACAGTGGTTCTAACACTACCATTCTCTACAAATGGTGCATTTAAAGCAGGCAACTCCTCAATGTCTTCGTCATTGCTTTCATGTAATCTACAGTAATTATGTAACACTACTGTAGCTTTAATGACAGCCTTGACGGTGGTTGGTTGGAGTTGGATGGTGGTTTGATAAATGCGCCATCTTGAGGCCAAAATGCCAAAGGCACGTTCAACATAGCAACGTGGTCTGGCCAATTTGCTATTAAATAGGGCTTTTGATCTGTCCAGCCCCCTTCTGGGATATAGACGCATCAAATGCCTAGACAATGCAAATCCCTGATCTGCAACCATTACAAAAGGAACAATAGGGCCATTAGTACCAGGCAATGGTCTTGGTGCAGGCAAACCTAAACTATCAGACATTAATCGTCTTGCTAAACGTGAGCTTCTGAACATGCGTGCATCTGAGGCACTGCCATAGGCCCCAATATCAGCAAATAAAAAGCAGTAGTTTGTATCTACCATGGCCAAAATAACTACATAAAAAAACTTATGATAATTAAAATATCTTGATGCAGAGTTAGGTGGTTTCTTCACTCTAATGTGTTTTCTGTCAATGGCGCCAATACAATTTGGGAAAGCTGTTTTCTCTAAAAATTCATCTGAAATGTGCATCCATTCCTGTGTTAAAGGCAGCTGCATGACATGATGCCTTAGGGTCTCCCATAGCACAGTGCAGGTATGCAGGATAATCTTGCCAATTGTGGACCTTCCCAATAAGAATTCGAAATGTAGACTGCTGATGGATTGCCCAGTTGCTAGGTAACTGAAATAGAATAAAAACATGACATTACTTTGACTATTCATGTAAGTTGTATTTCACACCAAATATTTGTATCATCCAATGACTGGCGAGATACTGTGTATGCTTTTTTTTTATTTCTTTGGTTGGGAAAACATATGTGATCTTTACTTTCCATATTGGAAAAATATTTATTTTTGTGTTTAATAAACAAGCTTGTTTGATTTATGCCTCTTGTTTCTTTAATTTTTGTAGAGATAGAATGGTAGATGTGACTTCTCAGATCTTATTTTGAAATTGCACTGTGGTTATGTGATCAATATAAGTTTTCTACAAAAGCCTTAATTTTAAATTACATAATTTCAACAAAATGATGCCTTAGCGACTTAACATGTATTTCAAAATAACAGACAAAGCATGAGTATACATGACAACACCTACCGTAAAGTCACCAACAGTCGTTCCTGAGGGGAGATGCTGAGGCGCATAGAGGTGTCCTGATGCTTCAAACGATGGTACACAAGGCCAAGGATGTTGTCAAATGAATTCATGGTGAGATGGCAGTAGGCTTGGAATTTAGGTGGAAATTTCCGCATTTCGCCATATAAAATATTAAAATGGCCATGTGTTTTCCTGAGCTTCACAAGGGGGTTAATCCACATCCTTTTCTCCAGTGGTGGCTCTTCTTCAATCATATGTCGCCTAACCCCAAATCTCCGAGATATCAACCAGAGCAAATACATGGTTGCTTCATTGGAGAGAGACATTTTGAAGTGTGTCTAATGTGAGAATGAGCTCTGAAGCCATGTTTTTTAAGTTTTTTTAAGCAAACTAAACAAATTGGGTAGTTAATTGACCAATTTAACACACCAGGAGCACATTATGATGGGCTAACAAGGTTATTTGTGTGAAAATACGTATCTGAAAAAACGGACGGCACACGGACTGCACACGTACGTATTGTATGTCAATACGGACATTCCACACGCACACACGGCTCGCATATGCCATCACACGGATGCCATACGTACAGGAGAAACGCCCCAAAAAAAACGGAACACGGACCCGAAAAACGGACCGTATCATACGGACGTTTTTTTTGCGGAAGTGTGTTCTAGGCCTAAGAGGGCTTTACACGCTACGATATCATTAATGTTTTATCGTCTGGGTCACGTTGTTAGTGACGCACATCCGGCATCATTAACGTTATTGCAGAGTGTGACACTTATGTGCGAACTAAAACGATCGCAAAAGCGGCCAAAATCATTTGCCACGGAGAGGTCGTCCTAAAACAAAAAATCGTTTACCTCTCATTAGCGATGTTGTTCCTCGTTCCTGCGGCAGCACACATCGTTGTGTGTGACTCCGCAGGAGCGAGGAACATCTCCTTTCCTGCCTCCACTGGCTATGCGGAAGGAAGTAGGTGGGCAGGATGTTATGTCCCCCTCATCTCCGCCCATCCGCTCCAATTGGACGCCTGCCGTGTGACGTCGCTGTGACGCCGCACGAACCGCCCCCTTAGGAAGGAGGCAGATCGCCGGCCAGAGCGACGTCGCAGGGCAGGTAAGCCATGTGACGGGGGAGCGCGATTTTGTGCGCAACGGGCAGCGATATGCCCATGCCGCACAAACGATGGGGGCGGGTATGCACGCTAGCAATATCAGTACCGATATCGCTAGCGTGTAAAGCCCCCTTTACTCTCGTTCTCCTTTGCAAGCTGTCTTAGGCTCCTTTCACATTGCATTTTGCCTTACGTTCACAGGTCCCGTCGGGGCATCCGTCCGAACCAACCCTCCCCCATCCCGCAAAGCATGTTTCGGACGCATGCGCCGGCAGGGCCATTCACTGTAATTGAGCACACTACGTTAGCATGTGCTCTATTTTGTGTCGACTACGTTCGGGTGTCCGTCTGCAGAAAACGTAAATGTGCAAAAATGGCACAAAACAGAGCACATGCTAACGTAGTGTGCTTAATTACAGTGAATGGCCCTGCCGGCGCATGAGTCCGAAAAACGCTTTGCGGGGTGGGGAAGGGGCGGTTCGGACGGATTCCCCGACGGGACCTGTGAACGTAAAGCAAAATGCAATGTAAAAGGAGCCTTAGGGAGGATGGTCAGGGGGTGTGTAAGGTGGATGCAGACACCCGGGAAGGACGCCCTCCGCTGCTCGCAAGTACCCGCGCACACTCTGCACCTCTGTCGCCTGTAAGATAGGGGCTCAGGACAAACAGGGTGGAAAGGAAAAAAGGACAGCCTGGTACCAGAGTGGAAACGCCAACCGTCGCCACCGCTTTCCTGCTGAGAGCTCGTAAAAGGACTCCCTTGGTCGTAGAGCGGCGAATCGCCACTCCCCACTTAAGCAGGACCGAGGCAGAAATGTACCGTAGCTCCTGGAACCTCGTTCTGGTTCTTCTGAAAATTTGGAAAAATTTTTAAGTATCAACGACACTTTAGCAAAATTTTCTGGAACTGCTAGTTGGATTCAATTTCAGAGAGGTCCTCCTGAAAGCTCCATGGGTGGCAGGGGGACATGCACACAAATCAGTCCAACTCTCTGGAGTGCTTTTTGGGCACTGGGGGGCTGCACTTTACCCCTCTCAAACTGGCGACAGGACCTCCATCGGACCCCCGATATAAGTGAGGAGGTCAGCAAGTTCACTTTTTTTTTTTTTACATGGTTATTAAACCACTGTGGCTCAGCCCCCAGCCTGTTTTCACCTTGATGACCCGGCCATTTTTTGCAATTTTGACCAGTGTCACTTTATGAGGTTATAACTCTGGAAAGCTTCAACGGATCCCAGTGATTCTGAGAATGTTAGTGGTAAATTTAGGACAATATTTTTTGCGTTTATTTGTGAAAAAATCGGAAATTTGGTGAACATTTAGAGAATTATGCAATTTTCAAAGTTTGAATTTTTATGCTCTTAAACCAGCGAGACATATCACATAAAATAATTAATAAATAACATTTTCCACATGTATACTTTACATCAGCACAATTTTGGGAAACAAAAAAACAATTTATAAGGAAGTTATAGGGGTTCAAAGTTTATGAGCAATTTCTCATTTTTACAACAAAATTTACAAAGCCACATTTTTTAGGGACCACATCACATTTGAAGCGATTTTGAGAGGTCTACATGACACAAAGCACCCAAAAGTGACACCATTCCAAAAATGGCACCCCTCAGGCTACTTAAAACCACATTCAAGAAGGTTATTAACCCTTCAGGTGCTTCACAGGAACTAAAGCAATGTGGAAGGAAAAAATGAACATTTTACTTTTTGCAGCAAAAATGTTAATTTAATAACATAGTAACATAGTAACATAGTTTCTAAGGCTGAAAGAAGACCTTATGTCCATCTAGTTCAGCCTATTTTAGTGCCGCTGCTTTCTAGTGTTGAACCTGTGGAAGGCAAAAACCCACAGAGTAGAAGCCAGTTTTCCTCATAAGGAAAAAAATATTTCCCTACTCCTAAACTGGGTCAACTATCTACCTGTAATATTATGCTATTTATATCCTTCTATACTTTTGCTATCAAGAAAAGCATCCATTCCTCTCTTAAATTCATTCAGTGAGTTGGCCATCACCACTTCCTCAGGAAGAAAGTTCCAGAGCCTCACTGCTCTTACCGTGAAGAACCCTCTTTTATGCTGGTGCAGAAATTTTCTTTCCTCCAAATGAAGAGAATGCCCCCTTGTTCTTGTCATAGTCCTTGGTACAAACAGATCATGGGAGAGATCTCTGTATGGCCCTCTGATATAATTGTACATATTTATTAGGTCTCCCCTAAGTCTTCTATTTTCTAGCGTAAATAGACCTAATTTTGATAACTTTTCTGGGTATTGTAATGCACCCACTCCATTTATTATTTTAGTAGCCCGCCTCTGAACCATTTCAAGTTCAGTAATGTCTTTCTTGAGCACCGGCGCTCAAAATTGCAGACAATACTCCAAGTGTGGTCTGACGAGTGATTTGTACAGAGGGAGAATGATGTTTTCATCTCATGCCCCCAGACCTCTTCTAATGCATCCCATGACCCTATTTGCTTTGGTGGCAGCTGCCTGACACTGGGCACTCCAGTGTAGCTTCTTATTGACTAAGATGTCTAAGTCTTTTTCCATGTCTGATTTCCCCAGCAGTTTTCCATTTACTAAGTAATCGTAGCATCTGTTTCTCCTTCCCATGTGCACACCCTTACACTTATCTGTGTTAAACCTCATTTGCCATTTTTCAGCCCAATTCTCCAATTTACTCAAATCCATCTGTGGCCTCCGACACACATCCATGAAAAAACACGCACGTGTGTTACGTCCATTTTTTGTGTCCGTTTTCCGTTTTTTTGGTCCATGTGGCATCTGTGTGAACTGCGTATGCTAGCCGTGTGTGCGTGTATAATGCCCATGTGTGCGTGTGAAACTTCACTGACGTGTGTGTGTGTGTTGTCCGTGTGAAATGTCCGTGTGTGTGATGCTAAATGTCATTGATACATAACCGCTAACAGCAGACAGAGTCGTGCGCTGAGAATGAACTTGGGTGAACTTCACCCGACTTCATCCTCATACCGCGGCTCTGTCTGGGTGTCATGTCCTGATTAGCGGTCACCCGTGAAGGACTCACTGGTGACCGCTAATCCCCTGAGTGACTGAAGCGAGCAGCGCGATTAGCGCTGCCATCACTCAGGTTACCCGCGGCTAGCTGGATCCTCCCCCTGTGACCGCAACTCACCTGTGACTTCATCGCTGTCACTCGGGCGACTTGCTGTCACAGGTAGAGGATCCAGCGGTGGCCGCGAGTTACCTGAGTGACGTCATCGGTGATCGCGATACTCACCTCAGTTGCTGCATGGAGCTGTCAGGAGCGGCGGTGTTCTTCTGCAGCTCCTGTCACCTTCATGTAGCAGAGCTGGAAGCGACACTGGACCTCCATGGATTACGCCGGACATGGATGGGTATTTGGGGCATAATAAATTGGTGAACGAGGGTTTTTATTAATGTTTATTATTTCAAATAAAGGATTTAAAGGATTTTTCTTTGTGTGTGTTTATTTACTTAAATTTTCAGATTAATCATGGAAGGTATCTAGGGGAGACACCTGCAATGATTAATCTTGGACTTAGTGGCAGCTATGGGCTGCCATTAACTCCTTATTACCCCGATTGCCAACGCACCAGGGCAGTTCGGGAAGAGCCGGGTAGAGTCCCAGAACTATCGCATCTAATGGATGTGGCAATTCTGGGCGGCTGCTGGCTGATATTGTTAGGCTGGGGGGCTCCCCATGACGTGGAGCTCCCCATCCTGAGAATACCAGCCTTCAGCCGTGTGACTTTACCCTGGCTGGTATCAAAATGGGGGGGGGGAACCGCACGTCGTTTTTTTTAATTAATTATTTTTTTTTTTTAACTGCACAGTATAGTCCCGCCCACCGGCGGCTGTGATTGGCTGCAGTGAGGCAGCTGTCACTCAGCGTGGGGGCGTGAGTCACTGCAACCAATCATAGGCGCCGGTGGGTGGGGAAAGCAGGGAATACGAGATTGTTTAATGAGCGGCCGTCTTTTTCAAAAGAGGAAAAGCCGCCGGAGTTTAGTGAACAGCTGTGCAGCGCTGCGGCAGTGATCGGGGAACGGTAAGTATGGGAGAGGGGGGAGACTGACTGACAGACTGTGAGAGAGGGACAGACAAGACAGAGAGAGACCGACAGAGAGACAGAGTGACCGACCGACGGACTGAGGGAGATTGACTGAAAAACAAAGAATGACCGACATTGCTAGAAAAAAAGCACAAAACGTACACGGAGCATACAGAGATGCATCCGTGTCACGTACTTGTGCGCACCAAACCATTGACTTTCATGGTGTCCGTGTGTGCGTGCTCCGTGCAGAAAACGGACATGCTTCCGTGCAAAACGGAAACACATATGGATCACGGACATGATGAAAAACGCAAGTTTGACCACAAACATAGATTAACATTGGTGCACGTTTGTCCGTGTCTCCGGTATATACGGAAACGGACAGAACACGCACGTTTTTAACGGATGTGTGTCGGAGGCCTGTAGTTGCAAACTGTCCTCCTTTGTGTTAACTACCTTACATAGTTTTGTATCATCTGCAAATACTGATATTTTACTCTTAGAGGAGTGAAAGGAAAAAAGCGATCAAAAAGCCCAATAAAGAGTAAGAATCAAAGTATTTCAAATTCAATTTAATTTTTATTAATAGTAAATATTATTCCCAAGTGCATGTATGGACAAAACATATGCATCATAATACATATAACGGAACCATATATATCAATATATATGTATTTATGAAAAACTATAGCTCAATGTTCATGCATGCAATCTAAACAATTATATGCATGTATACATATACTTTGCACAATGGAAAATGTAGTTGGTAGCTCTAAAGGTATGTAGAATTACAATGTTTCCTATTTCAGAATACTCGATATAATACAATTATTACCAAGAACCACTAGGTGTCACTCTTGCTACACAAGTTCTAAAGTGTACACTAACTGGCATTTTTGCTGTTATATGCGGAGTGAGCCAGATATAGTAACAGACCGCATTATATATTATACACTTAGAACATAAGCCATAGAATACAAAGCATAAATATATCCAAATAATTGGTTACCGTTACTGGCGTAAGACACCCGACACGTGTTTCGGTTTCTTTCTTCGTCAGGGGGCGTATCTAATCAACCAAAGCGGAGGCTTAAATACCGCCCGCCTCCAATCACAATCCACCACCTTAAATGACGCGCGCGTCGTCATGGCAACTTGCCGACGCGAGCCCAGCCACCGCGTCACGAGTTATCTGACCCAGGACACCACGTGACCCGAGTACAGAGGACCCGTAGAGACACAGTGAACTGAACCAGCGCCGGCGGCCAATGACAACCGCGTGTATCGGTATGAGGTAATTGCTATAGTAATGTGCAAGTTCATGCAGGTTTTATTGTTGAGGATAAAGAATTGAGTATCCAAAAATACTTAATTCAGCCATTTCATAGACTCAGGTATATAGTTTAGTAAGATATAAACTAACACACATATCTATGCATGTCTTTGTTCTCTTTTATTCTTTTACTAATACGTTTATATAAGTATATTGCATATTCAGTGTATTTTCCTTAGACTCAGTATATACTAGGATATATATATATATATGTATAGCTTGAAGATGGCTGCTATTTCCTGTCCTGCACCCAAGACAGATGGACAAAAGAAATTCCTGAAGCCTGGACTGACCAATCCAAGAAGGATATGCAGATCTCTCTACGTCATGAAGCCCTGACCTACGATACTTGATTGGACTAAAACTTTTGTTTACACCCCTTTTACTTCGTGGTCTAATTGTCCGAGAATAAAGATTTTCAGTCTTGCCTCAGCCTTGGTCGTGAGAGGAAGAGTTATAATTGATTTCCAATTAATTATTATTCTTTTTCGCCGTGCACAAACGACATTTTAATTTTGAACAACGGTCAGATCAGAAAGAGGGATCACTTGTATCTCATCTTCAACAAACTGGAGGCACCGCTGGGATACCGTAAGAAAGATTGGCCGAACTTCTATCTCGGATCCGAGGGATCGTTTCCTAGTACCCACAGACCGCCGAAACAGGAGCTGATCACTCAAAATCGCAGGTAAGTGTCATATATAATGTATATGAGTACTGCCTGCGATTTCGGAGACTTGTGGCGAGAGGTCTGATCCCTGAACTGAGGAAGTGGTTGACGCTATTGACCCTTAGCGGGCTTGAATCTTTCGCCGGTAGTTTAAGAACAAAGAGACGGACCCAGACCCCATAGCGTCATAGGGTCCGTGGGTCATACGATCTGATCGTTTGTTTTTTTATTGCTAATTGTGAACGGTGTATTTAGCTTCATAGATAGCTTGTAGATTCTACGCTCTGATTTAGTTTTCAAAGAGTTAATTGCCTGTAGTTTTTTTCTTCTTCGCTGTGAACAAAGGAAAAAGGGGGGTCAGTGCCTCACTGGCTGCTTACATGGGACAGAGAGCGGGAGTTGTATTACGTGCTGTGTCTGCAGTCTCTTAGACAAAGAAAGCAGGGGGGTTGATAGTGCCCACACAGACGCAGCCGCTGTCTTTGTTCTGTGGAGAAGCAAGGGGGGTGGAAGAGGGAAGAGGCAGAGACCGGGGGTTAAAACAGCGCAGCTCTTTGGAGTAAGGAGAGAGGAGGGGTCAGTGGGCTAATATACAGGAGGTGGCTGCAGCCTTTGTATAGTACAGCAAGTTGTAATGATTTGAAAGAAAGACAAGTGTTATTTTGGCTTAAATTGGAACAGAACCTGACGGGTTTATGCATTTTTTGGTGTTTTCAGTTGAGTTATTTTCTTTTTGAACAGAAGTATGAGAACTAGCGATTCCCCTGTGTTGCGGATAACACAGCCACTGTTTGTTAGATATTGAATATTAAATATTGAATATTAAATATTGGATAGATAATAGACGAGGCGGGAAGGGTTCTGTTAACTTAAAGTGGATTTAGCGTATTCCCCTGCGGTTCAGGCGCATGTCACTGTCTGCGTGGCAGACGAGGCGGGAAAGGAACTCACTTTAGTTGAGGTAAGGGTGCTGGAGTTAGCGGATTCTCCTGCGTATTAGACGCGTGTCACTGTCAGCGTGTTACAAACGCGGACGAGGCGAGAAAGGACTCCGTTGGAACGGCCGATCCAATTAAGCACTATGTATACTTTGTTCAGAAGGAAAACGGTTCTTCCGGAGGATGCCGAGAGTGCTAGTATTCTAGTTGAAAAACGAGAAGGGAAAAAATATACGAAAAATTGTAAGAAATTGTGTAAAATTGTTGGATTACCACCAGGTGGCAGGCTGCAGCCCAGTGTATGGAAGTCTATATTGACTGCCAATAAGGGGATACTTGAAGATAATAATCTGTTAGATACAGCAAGGGCTTGGTTTCGGACAGCTGCGGTGTTGCAGAAAGAGGGCTGGCAGGAGATTGAAGTGGACCAAGGAGATGTTAAACTGTATGGTTATGTTTTAAGTGAAAAATCAAAGGTTCAAGTGATGGATTCACAAACCTCATTGCCGCCGTCTTACAATAGCTCCGCGGCCGATTCAGGCGTTGGTCCAGGTGGATGGATATGCCCTGTTTGTGATTGCCAAAATCCTGATTATTGTGGTGTTTGTTATAATTGTGGAGGACAAAGACCTCATTCACTGCCTGCTATAGCTTACAGTCCCCCCCTTTAGCCCCCTTTGCCTGTTGCTGTTTCTGACGTCACTAAATGTCTTCCTTCAACTGTGACCCATCGTTCTCCTTCTCTAGGAGCTGCTGTATCTGGTATTAACCAAACCCCTCCTTTGCATGCTGTAATGCAAACTAGTTTAGAGCCCTTGAGAGTAACGCCCCTGGCACCGCCCGTAGCTTCTGCCCCTCCCAGTACACCCATAGAGTCCCAACATGGCAATACTCCCGGAAGTCAGATGCCTGGAACTTCCTGTGGTGGCCATCTTGCTACACCTCATAAACCACAATTACTTTGTCCAGTCATCACCCCAGCCGGCACCTATTATAGCCCGGTGCCTGAACCCGGTTTGCTTTGTCCCAATCTTTCAGCATCCTCAGTGGCACCTCCAGTTTTGCAACCTCATAGGCCCCTACCACATACTACCCGTTCTGCACTGTCACATGAGCTTATTGATCTGGATCCACCCGGACAGGAGGGTGTTACTTATGCGCAGGACGGTGTGGCTTATGATAACCCCCATACAGATGGAGGATCACAGGATTCATTTTCTACCATATCCGAGGAGTGGGACCCTGTCTTTCAGCGTTATTTTGCCTGTGCCAATGGCACACTCCTCCTCTCAGTTGGAAAAGGAGACATCACTACCATGTCTGTAGGAGCCGTGGTTAATCCTGCCAACGGCCACCTGCGCCACAGTGGTGGCCTAGGTGCTCGCATAGTCAAGGCTGGAGGCGAATCTATTCAACGTGATTCAGAAGCCCTAGTACGTACACAAGGCCCTGTCCAACCAGGACGTATTGCTATTACAGGCCCAGGCAACCTGCCCTGCAATATAGTCATTCATGCAGTTGGCCCACTTTATGATTCCAATCAACATGACACCAGTTGCCGGATCCTCCGAGAGGCAGTCGAAGCAGCCATCCTACACGCTTCCCAGGCCTCTCAGGCCCAGATGCCTTTACGGTCAATAGCCTTGCCCGCCATTTCGGCTGGAATTTTCGGATTCCCTATCCGAGCTTGTGCAAACGAGATTGTTAAAACCATAATGCCCCTAATCCATGGCCAGATGTTGAATTTGCAAGAAATTCGTCTTGTCGGAAGTTTGGAAGCGACTGTTACAGCACTCCAGGATGCCCTCCAAGGATATGTTCGCCCATCCAAACCCACTATCATCTCCAGGAAACTACCTATTATGGTTGAAGATGCAAGTGATGATCAAGTACCAGTCCGGACACAGAAAGCCGTACTTGATAAGGACGACTCAGAACCCTTGATGTACATAAAGTTTACTCCTGGACAGGCAGCTACCTTAGTCTCCACACTGCCAGACCCAGAGGCCCAACCTATGCCATTTTACCGCCGTATCGTACAGATCCAGAAGATGTACGCAGCTACATGGCAAGATTTAATGTCATTGGCCCAAATTAAAGCAGGAGACTCTTATTGGCCAGTCATGGAAGGGGCCCTGAATGATTCTCGCCTGTCTTCTGAAGAAACCTGGCAATCCGGTGTCACTTTTTGTGAACAGTTGAAATCCTGGGCACAAGATCGTTTATCTGATCAAGCTACCAGCCTTAAGGATGTGACTCAAGATCAAGCAGAGTCAGTTGAAAAATACGCTTCCAGACTCACCCAGATGTTCGCAGACCTCGGATTCTCACAACAGATTAAACCACAGGCTCAGCTTTTGTCACAAGCCTTTGTCGCTGGTCTGAGGGAGGAGCTTAGGAACAATATAATGAAGACTCGCCCGGAAATTGAAAATGCTACCATGACAGATGCTATTATTATTGCAAAAAGCTTCCAGAAGAATATGAAACCCTCCAAGAAGGCGATGGTTGTCCTGACGGAAGAGGACTCTGAGAACCCTCAATACGTTATGTCTAATGTATCACCATTTCCTACGCAAGTGTACCCTCCTGCCATCCATCCGACTACGGCCGAACATTCAACACAATTTCAAAACTACCCTGATCGGAGAGGATTCCGAGGCCCTTGTTTCCGATGCGGAAGGGATGGACATATCCAACGTGATTGTCGAACACCGTCCAATAGGTGCTATTCTCGGAATGTCGATAATCGGCAACCAAGAAGACAATACCCACCACTTGAACAAGGTGATCGAGCTCAGGCCCAACAACAGCCACAATGATGGTCAGGCACGCCTGAACCTACCATGGCTTCTACCACAAGTGCCTTTTCTCCTTGCTCCACAGTCACCCTACTGGTAGATGAGAACCCAATCAAATTCATGGTGGACACAGGTGCGGCCAAAACTGTTATTAGACAACAAGACTTACCATTGTCAGTTCCTCTTACTTCAGACACTTTTACTTGTGTTGGTGTAGATGGCACACCAACTAAAAACCAACTTACAGTGCCGGTCCCAATCGGTCCTTTCCCTGAAGTTTTGACCAGACTCCTGGTGTCGCCTACCTGTCCCATTAATCTTCTGGGTGCCGATCTCTTACACCGTTTCCGAGCCAACATCAATTTCGACTCCGATGGCATGACGGTAACTTTCTACAATCCCAATACACCGGAGGGAATTGAAGACGTGTGTATTGTTTCAGCATTGCCTATGATGCTCTTGTATCGAGACGATCCCTTGTATGGAATACCTGACAGTGTTATAGCTCTTATACCACAGTCTCTATGGTCAACGGGTCCCGAAGATGTTGGCCGCCTGCAAGTACCTCCCGTTATGGTGCGTCTTAAAACTGGGGCCCAGCTACCTCGAGTGCCGCAATATCCTCTGAAATCCATCCAGGAAGAATCACTCAAACTGCAAATATCAGCTCTCCTTGAAAACGGGGCCCTCATTCGCTGTGTTTTTCGCCATGCAATACGCCGTTGTTTCCTGTCAAAAAGAAAACGTCTAAAGGAGAAGCTCCTAAGTTTCGGTTAGTGCAAGATTTGAGGGCCGTCAATGCTGCTACTCTGTTGGAAACCCCAGTGGTACCTAATCCACATACTCTTCTTGGACAGATCCCACCCTCAGCGACCGTTTTCACTGTCATTGATCTCGCCAACGCTTTCTTCAGTGTACCTCTACATCCAGACTGTCAATATTTGTTCGCTTTCACCTTCCAAAGAGGCCAGTATACATGGACAGTCATGCCACAAGGAGCACAAAACAGTCCCAATCAGTTCACTCAAGCAATGTCTATCATTCTCTCACCATGGCAGCAAGAGCATCCAGAAGTGGCTCTTTTACAGTATGTGGACGATCTACTCCTCTGTGCTGGGAGTGAACAAGACTGCTACGACTTCTCCATATCTTTGCTCCAGTTCCTTGCAGCCCAAAATTGTAAGGTCTCTAAGGCAAAGGTTCAGTGGTGCCAACCCAAAGTCGTATTCCTTGGTCATTGTATTTCACCAGGCTGTAAGCATCTTACGGAGGACAGGAAAGCGGCCATTGATGCTTTATCTTTTCCCAGGAATATCAAACAACTGCAAGCCTTCTTAGGCCTCATCACTTATTGCAGACAATGGATACCAGACGCTTCCAGGATCATGCAACCGTTGTACGATGCTGTCAAGACCAATCATATCACATACAACGACTCTCCTGAGGATTATGACAAACGAAATTGGGCTTTCGAGAAACTCAAAGACGCCATCTTAACAGCCCCAGCATTAGGCCTTCTGAACTATGCTTTGCCATTTACTCTTTTTCTTCATGAGATCGATGGCCATGCCTCTGGAGTGTTAACACAAGACCATGGCTCCAGAAAATGCCCAGTTGGATACTACTCTTGCAGACTTGACCCTGTGGCAAGGGCCTCGCCCACCTGTCTTCGTGCGGTTCATGCTGCACATCTTCTTCTTGACAAAACGGCCGACATTACCCTTGGCCACCCCACGGTGGTTCAAGCACCCCATGATTTGAAGGCGATTCTTGACCAGACTCAACCAAGACACCTGTCCGCCCAACATCACCTTCGTCTTCAGTGCTCCCTACTGCTTCCTGACAACGTTACTCTACAGCGCTGTACCACCTTGAATCCCGCCACTCTTCTTCCGCTTTCTAGGGGGGACTACCCCATATGTCAGCATGAAGCCCATGAACGCTGCAGCTCCTGCGACATGGTTGACGTCCCTGTTTGCAGCCATGATTGCTTAAAGGAGATGGAAAAGGAAACTACTACACCTTGTCAAGTATCTGAAACACCTTTGCCAGATGCAGATCTTACTTTGTGGACAGATGGTTCTCGGTACGGGGATGGCGGCAAGTTCTACACGGGATTTGCTGTGACCACTCTGGATCAGCCAATTACTTCGGGAGCCATACCATCCCACATGTCAGCACAAGAAGCGGAATTGGTAGCTCTCATCAAGGCATGTGAAGCGGCAGAAGGGAAAAGAGTCAACATCTATACTGACAGCAGGTATGCCTTTGGGGTTGTACACGATTTTGGACTGCTATGGTTGCACAGAGGACTCATTAACTCAACTGGAACTCCAGTGAAGAATGCGGTACTTGTCCAGAGACTGTTGCAGGCAGTTCAGATGCCCAGAGAGATAGCTGTCATGAAGGTCAGAGCGCATGGACGGCTGGACAGCCCAGAAGCACTTGGCAATCATTATGCTGATGAACTAGCGAAGACGGCAGCACGAGAGAAACCGGAAGAATTGGCGGATATTCTACTTATGGTAATAACCAGGACGGGGAAGACTACACAGCCAGAAGACTCAGGCAATAAAGTGGGGAGGACTCCATATGATAAACTCATATCGGAACAGATCCATGCTCCATATGATGAAAGACAAGAATGGAAGAAGATGGGAGCCAAAGTGGATTGGAAACTTTGGAAGCTCGAGGGTCGAGTCTGTCTACCAAGAAGAATGTTCCCTGCAGTAGTAGCATGGGCCCATGGTTGTACGCACAGAGGGAAGAATCAAATGTTGGCACTCATCCAGAAGTTCTACTACGCACCAGGAATTTCCTCAGCAATATCCGCGTACACCAGAAGCTGCCAGACTTGCATAACATGTAATCCTGCACGAACAGAGAAGACACCACAAAAACATCTGGCGAAGCCTCTTTATCCATTTCAAAGGATACAAGTGGACCACATCCAACTACCCAAAGTGGGGAAGTACGAGTATGTTTTGGTAGTTGTTGACATCTTTTCCAGTTGGCCCGAGGCCTACCCGGTAGTCAACATGACTGCAAGAGTCACAGCTAAACGACTCATCACGGAAACCGTGTGCAGGTTTGGGATGCCAGAAGTCATCGAAAGCGATCAAGGACCAGCCTTCACAGCTAACATTTACCAAGAACTGTGGAATATGCTTGGAGCAAGTCTCGGACTGCATACTCCTTATCATCCCCAGAGCAGTGGGAAAGTGGAAAGGATGAACTCAACTCTGAAAACCAAACTGCTCAAGGCCTCACAAGACAGTGCACTGCCCTGGACAGAACTTCTCCCTATAGTCCTGTACCATGTCAGAAACACCCCTGTTGCAAAACATGGCCTAACCCCCTTTGAAATACTTTTTGGTTCCGTCCCCAGATTAGGGTCCTATTTCCCTCAAAATTTGTCTGACCACCATGACTCAGTTGTGCAGTTTGTTATTGAACTAAGTCGAGAGTTAACTAAAACACATGCAGCAGTTTTCTCTTCTCTTCCAGATCCTGACACAGATCTAGCCACCCACACATTGAAACCAGGAGAGTGGGTGGTGGTTAAAAAACACGTCAGGAAGAATTGTCTGGAGCCCAGATACGAAGGCCCGTTCCAGATAATCCTGGTGACTCCTACCTCCGTGAAACTTGAAGGCAGGACAACATGGATCCACGCCTCGCATTGCAGAAGGGTCGATCCACCAGAGCTGCACTGAGTGTCCTGCTTATACTTATCCTTTGCACAAAATCGGTGTGGTCTCAGGCCACTGTTACTAAAACAAATGATGTGGTTACGTTTTGGTACAATAGTTCGACACAAGTTGTCACTTTTACATTTGATTACTGTGATATCGTGAAATGTCAACTAGGACGGGTCCCCCAAATGGGATGTCAGGCACACTTGAGACAGGGGCAACAGTACATATGTGTTACAGGAGGTGAATATGGAGACACATGTAGCTCATGGAAGGCTGTTGGGTGGAATACTGGTGAGAATTGGGGATACAAACCAAGTGTAGCCTTAAATAAACGGGATGAGAAGGGCAGATCTTTACTTACCAGGATGACACTCTCCCGTGCACCAACCACTAGAACATGTACTACAAAAAACCAGTGTAACCCTTTAGTTCTCAACATAGAACACCTCCAACCACAGGATGAAGGTATATACCTTCTGGGTACACACATAAAGGGTGGACACAATGGTTGTACGCAGTTGGGAAAATTTAGGTTATCACAGATGACAAAAGATCTACCAGTATTTCGAATGCTTACACATATTCAGACCTTTCACAGTATGGTAGCCATAGCTAATCCCACCATGGAAGATGTATATGCAGTTGAACAGGGTTATACAGACACCAACCTGTGGTTAGAATGGATGAAATATACAGTACACCAAGCTAACAGGTCAGACTGTTATGTATGTGCAGGAGCTAGACCTCATTTAGGAACTGTCCCACTGAATTTGGATTACGAAGCTGAATTATGTCTTGTTAGTCTGTTTACAAATATGACTGAGGGAAATGCATGTGAAGAATGGAAAAAGAGATACCCGATAATAGCTAAGGCCTTCTCCCCTGGGAAAGGCATTACTATATATCCTGGCAACTATACCTGTTATAATGTGAGTGGTCAAGGGAGAGATATGGGTAGATTTCGAGATGGGTTCTGTGGATCCTATAGCAATCTCACCCGTGATCACTTAATTAACCAGGTACAGTCCGTGGCAGATGTGTTTTGGATTTGTGGGGATATGAAAATTCGATCACGAGTAGAAGGAAATTGGACGGGAGAATGCACTTTAGCTAAGGCACTTATGCCTATACACATAGCCCCGGCTGATCACACTGTCAAAGAAAATGACTTTATAGCACACATCAAAGTCATCTTACGGACTCGACGGAGTGCAGATGATGACCGTACCGGTAGAAATAAACCTAAAGGCTCTTTTGACCCACATGTTTACATTGATGCTATTGGAGTGCCTAGGGGGGTCCCTGACGAATATAAAGCTAGAGACCAAGTCAGGGCGGGGTTCGAATCCATTATCCCCATAATTACTGTAAATAAAAATGTAGACTGGATTAACTAAATCTACTATAATCAGCAACGTTTTGTTAATTATACACGTGACGCCTTACAGGGACTGGCAGAACAACTAGATCCGACTTCCATCATGGCTTATCAAAACAGAATGGCTTTGGATATGATCCTCGCAGAGAAAGGGGGAGTCTGTAAAATGGTGGACATATATACCAGATAACACTGGAGTGGATGGGAAGGTCACCTTAGCTATAAAGAAACTTACTACACTGTCTGAAGAATTAAAGAAAAATTCAGGAGTGACCGACCCTTGGGGAGATTATTTTGGATGGACGAGTTCTTTTAAAGGCTGGTTGATCCAGATAGGGACCGCCTTAAGTATAGTATTAGTTATATTATTAGCCATTCTGGTTTGTCTAATTCCGTGTTTGAAGAAAATATTTTCCAAAACAGCTGAAGTCACATTAGGAGGGACCTTTCCTTTACTCGAAACAGAAGACCTAGATATGACAGACGACATGCCCATAAAGACCAACACGACCCTCTCCCCCAGTTACAAAACGATTCTGCTAGAATAAACTGTTAGAAGAGAGGACTTAGAGAACCTTGGGACATGGGAAAGTCCAACTACAAAGGGTGAGGACTCGCCTAGGAGTCCTTGGTCTCAAACCGGTGAAAAAGCCCACTTCCCCTTTCCGCCCATGCCTCAACGTTCCGTTATGGAGGTTTTCCGATAGGTCTTTCTACCTCTCTTCCTAAGGGAACACAGTACCCTTAGAATTCAGAAATGGCAGAAATAAGTCTTTAGGGGGGACTGTTGAGGATAAACAATTGAGTATCCAAAAATACTTAATTCAGCCATTTCATAGACTCAGGTATATAGTTTAGTAAGATGTAAACTAACACACATATCTATGCATGTCTTTGTTCTCTTTTATTCTTTTACTAATACGTTTATATAAGTATATTGCATATTCAGTGTATTTTCCTTAGACTCAGTATATACTAGGATATATATATATATATGTATAGCTTGAAGATGGCTGCTATTTCCTGTCCTGCACCCAAGACAGATGGACAAAAGAAATTCCTGAAGCCTGGACTGACCAATCCAAGAAGGATATGCAGATCTCTCTACGTCATGAAGCCCTGACCTACGATACTTGATTGGACTAAAACTTTTGTTTACACCCCTTTTACTTCGTGGTCTAATTGTCCGAGAATAAAGATTTTCAGTCTTGCCTCAGCCTTGGTCGTGAGAGGAAGAGTTATAATTGATTTCCAATTAATTATTATTCTTTTTCGCCGTGCACAAACGACATTTTAATTTGGAACAACGGTCAGATCAGAAAGAGGGATCACTTGTATCTCATCTTCAACATTATAATACATATATTTACTAAGTGTATCCAAGCGCATGTGGATAATGTCAGTCCATGAAAAAAACGGTAAGATCCATTCATATTAAAGGGCATTAGGCATAGCATATATATACTTATAGCAGCCAATCACTATGTCTAAAAGATGACAGCACATAATTATTGCAGCGTTATACATGCAAGTATATATATATAGTTTAATAATTTCTCAAAAACGGTATTTCTATGCATACTATTCTATTTTATAAGAAGTTTAAATAATTATATGTCAGCATATATGACCTCCGTTTCTGAAGGTAGAGATGAATGTAGTCTCTCATTATCTCTCTTCTCTAGATAAGTGCTGTTTAGCATTATCCACTTATCCACATAGGATCGTTGTTCGGCTACATCATATCACACTCCCAGGATGAAATATATTAGTGCTTATCATGCATATCCATGAATATCATTTTCAGTAGATGGATCCATTCTCATGGACAAGATATTCACATATTAGACTATAAAATACAAAAGGAAGGGGTTAATTAGATAAAAATTAATTAACACCATTTAAATTCTCGTCCATGAGAATGGATCCGTGTACTGAAAAGGATATACATGGATATGCATGATACGCACTAATATATTTCATCCTGCAAGTGTGATATGATGTAGCCGAACAACGTTCCTACATGGACAAGCGGATAATGCTAAGCAGCACCTATCTAGGGAAGAGAGATGATGAGAGACTACGTTCATCTCTACCTACAGAAACGGTGGTCATATATGCTGACCTATAATGTATAATTATTTAAACTTCTTGTGAAATAGAATAGTATGCATAGAAATACCGTTTTTGAGAAATTATTAAACTTGATGGATAGTGCCTCATATGTAGAACACCGAGTACAAATAACCAATTCCGTTAATTTCAAGGTTTCCGTAACTCAAATTATCCATTGCCAATTGTATATGATAGATATGGGGTCCACATATTGGATAAGGATAACCTCAAGAGAAAACAAGAATATATATTAAGACTCAAGCAAGGCATATCTTCCCCTGTTCCAATAAGCGAATATGCCAGTATAACACAATAACAAACAAATACATAAAATTAAAAAATAATTAAAAAGACGTCCCACCCACAATAGGACATATGTTCACAAAAAGGCATTGAAACCAAAGTTTTCGTTTAAACCCTCTGGGGCCACAGTTCCCAGCCTGTAGATCCACTGGCTTTCCAGACGCGCAAGGGTTCTGCCAATATCACCACCTGGTACATCAGTCCTAATTTGGTCGATAGCTTTTATAACCAACAATCGGGAGTCGGAGCTGTGGAACTCCTTGAAATGTCGAGGGATGGTCTTCAATTTCTCGTTATTAGATGTTTCTTTCGAGTTTTTTATATCCCTGACGTGTTCTGCACTTTTACTATGGGGGCATAACTTTAGGATGGAAGGGCGCAGGAGAAAAACAAAACAGTCCTAAAATAAGAGGGCAGCACCAAGTGGAGGA
Source organism: Anomaloglossus baeobatrachus (assembly GCF_048569485.1). Classification (NCBI taxonomy): domain Eukaryota; kingdom Metazoa; phylum Chordata; class Amphibia; order Anura; family Aromobatidae; genus Anomaloglossus; species Anomaloglossus baeobatrachus. The sequence continues at coordinate 167,622,226 of NC_134356.1, forward strand.
GGTGCTTAGATTATTTGGAAACCCCCCATTGACCAGTGCTTCTTATACCGTGGTGCCGTGCGCCGCTGAAGTTCTTCCACCATTTCTCTGCACAATCACTAAAGGGTGCTTAACACGCAATGATATCTCTAACGATATGTCGTCGGGGTCAAGGAATTCGTGACGCACATCCAGCGTCATTAGCGACATTATTGCGCGTGACTCCTATGAGCGAGTGTTAACGATCAAAAATACTCACCTAATTGTTGATCGTTGACACGTCGTTCATTTTCAAAAATTCGTTGCTGGTGCTGGACGCAGGTTGTTCGTCGTTCCTGAGGCAGCACACATCGCTATGTGTGACACCCCGGGAACGACAAACAGCAGCGTTCCTGCGTCCTCCGGCAACGAGGTGGGCGTGTCGTTAATGTAGCTGCCATCCGCCCCTCCGTTTTTATTGGCGAGCCGCTGTGTGACGTCGCTGTGACGGCGCACGAAACTCCCCCTGAAAAAAAAAGGTTGTTCGCCGCCTACAGCGAAGTCGCTAGGAAGGTAACTGCGTGTTACGCGTCCTAGCGATATTGTGCGCCATGGGCAGCGATACGGCAGCTATCACAAGATATCGCATGTGCGACCTGAGCGGGTATTATCGCGCTTGGCATCGCTAGCCGATGCTAGCGATGTCGCACCGTGCAAAGTACCCCTTATTTATTGGTTGCAAATTAAATTGATCTCGTATTCATCAATATAACCTATAATATGTACTAATTTTTGTTGTGACTGCAGCCCTTTAGTTGGCGATAGTCCCTTTGGGTTTATCTTCTTCTTAAACAAGACTTGGTGGACTTTGCATTATGTTTAGGAATTGGGATCATTGTCTTGTTAAAAGGTCCAAAAATTCCAGGCTTCAGCTTCTTCATGGAAATCATGATATTTTCTGCTAGGATTAACTGGCACTTGATTGAATCCTTGCTCTCCAGGTTTCCAGTGCTAGAGTAAATAAAGTAGCCACAGCCACAGCCAAGCCACCACCATGCTTCACAGGAGGCAAGGGTGTTCTTTTCAGTGTATGTTTCATTACTTATCTTTATTGCAGGTCTTTTACAGTCACTCGAGCACAGCCAGTGTTCCTTTTAAATGTCAACTTGCAAACTCAGCTTCCTATTGTATCTCTAGGAGCATACAATGTATTTGCTATTTTTTTTGTATCCTTTTCCTTGTTTGTGCAAGGAAATTAGCTCTTCACTTTTTAGACCTCTCTCATGAGAAAGCAAAAATATTAGTGATCTGGAGACCATTGCCTTTGAGGAAAAGGAGAACACTGGTCGGGGGTTATCCAATAAAACATTAGCACCTGACTGTGCACCCTTTCATAATTATTACTGTACCCTGAGGGAGGGTCTCCTACAGGTAGAAGTTGGAGGCTACAAAAATGAATTGCAGTGGAGGTTATATTAGAGCCTGGAGGGCTCGCCTATCCTTCTCTCTCTTATCTCCAGCATCATCTTGTATCCCATCTGTGTCAGCATCATTCAGTCTGTGCTGATAGTGAAACAGAGGTGGGAAGAGGGAAAACATAGGGGTAGTAATGGGAAACAGGCCATCCTGCTGTAAGTGAGGGAGGGGTGAGAGGAGGGGCAATGCTGCTGTCAGTGGGGATGAGAGGAGGGGCAATGCCGCTGTAAGTGGTGAAAAGGTGAAGGGAGGGGCAATGCTGCTGTCAGTGGGGATGAGAGGAGGGGCAATGCCACTGTAAGTGGGGGAAAGGTGGGAGGAGGGGCAATGCTGCTGTCAGTGGGGGAGGGGTGAGAGAAGGGGCAATGCCGCTGTAAGTGAGGGAAAGGTGGGAGGAGGGGCAATGCCGCTGTAAGTGAGGCTGGGGCACAATACCGCTGCCAGACTGGAGATGTAAGAAGGCGGAAGGAAATGGTGCTGCTTTTGGGGAGAGTTTTTAATGTTGCTGTTAGTGTTTGGGGTTGAATCAGTTTAAGTGAATTGGTTTAAAATTAGCAATGAGCAAAAGATATCTGGTCAGGAAATTCTGCAGTCATCACAAGATGCGCCACAGCATTCTGACACTGATGGAGATAAAAAGGAACAACTCCACTGAGAGGAGACGTAGCATAGCCAGTGTAATATAGAAATACAGCTTTAATAGATGTACTGTATATTAGGAGATTTCTTCAATTTTTTTTTGTAAAGTGGTACTAATTATACATATCTTTAGACTTCAAAGAGTGCACATTACTCTTAAAGAACTTGCATGTGTAATCCTTATAAGCTCCACTTCTTGGGGTGTCTAAGGGAAGCCATAACGATAAATCTGTTTCTTAGTAATAAATGCAGTTTAATTGCCTCTATAGTTTCCAGCTGTGAAAGGGTTAATACTTGGGGCCTGCATCAGTAATAGGCCCCTGTAGTAACCATGACCACTGTTATGAGGTCATAAATATATGTCATAAAGAAGATTCCATAAAAGAAGGCTGCGCTGCCATGATCAGTGCCATTACTGATGCGCCTGAGGACGTTGAGCTTGACCACCCCACGTAATGTGCCGACCTTGGTGTAATTTGGAGGTTCTAGCAGGTAAAGGGGTTGTCTGATTTAGACACCCCCAGGGTATATGAAGGTAACAGAGGGGGGGTCCCTGGGACAGGATCCCCTTCTGTTACCCTCTACAAAGAGCAGCTCTCCTTTGGGAGTTTATGGACGGACCTATGACTGTAATGGGTGCCGTGAGGGGAGGGGGGATTTAATTGATTAGCAGTTATCTGTAACTAACAATTTTTTTAACCAAGTGTCCATCTTCTTGAGAGGCGGACCTGGATCTGTAAGGGAGAAATGCTTCATCAATCTGGGTAATGGGATCAACCAAATTAATTCCATCAATCACTGGGGTGATAGATATCGCAGCCAGATCTCTCCACATCCAGTTTATCACATTTATAGTCTAGATTTAATATGTCGTTCTCTGTAAATTTAGTAAAATGTACAAATTGTAAAACTGCTGTTACATCTGTTATATATCGGCACTAACTCTCTAAGCCCAAGGGAAGGGCAATCCTCCAGCCATGGTTCTCTAGAGGTTTCCTCCACAGGGGGTTTTTCCTCTCCTGAGTGCTGGGGGGTGACTCTCCGTAAGTCGGGGGTGTGCCATTTTTGGTGTCATGTAAATTTAAATAAAGTTGAGAACGTTTGACACCTAATTGCAATGCTTTGTGTATTTATTTTGCATTCCTCTGTGTGATTCATTGTGTTTGGGAGTCGGGGTCCATCAGATATCACAATGTCATTTGGTTGTACACCTGCCGGTCACACAGGACCCTCACCTACACAGGACCCTCACCTACTCAGTGATTGCTCCAGGAGTTGTCCCTGCTCTGATGATGAAGATGGAGAAGAGGAGACAAGAATTACAGCACAACTGTACACTCGTGCTCAAAATAAGAATTGATATTACAATGGTATTACAAACTGTACACTCGTGCTCAAAATAAGAATTGATATTACAATGGTATTACAAACTGTACACTCGTGCTCAAAATAAGAATTGATATTACAATGGTATTGCAAGCAGCTTACTTGGTATTAACATAAAACCTCATTCACACACTGAGTATTTCGCTCATCATTTTACATCTGTAGTTGGAAGGTAAAAGCTGGTATGGAGGAAACACAGAAAAAATATAACACACACTTTCACCTTGCCTTGCTGGTCCTGGTGCCTACTGTGAATTACTGATGCAAAATATTGTGTCCATATAATCAAGACCAGCGTTGTTCACACCGGTCTTGTTGAGGGGGCGTGCTGGAGTCAGACCCTTCTTCATGAATCTGAAGTGTCTGGCAAATGGCATGCACCTCTATGTGCTGCGCCAGAAATCTCTACTCAGATACTGGAATGAAATTTCTTGTGTACAGAACGCTGCACATTGTCATGAATTAGATGAGCTGTGTCATCCCGTTGCATCCCCATCCAGCTCTGTTCAGTTTGTGGAGCTGGGAAAACATGGCATGAAAATGATAAGAGCAACTCTAAGATGCGCTTAGTTTTGATACTTTCCAGAACTTTCATGCCAGAATTTTGGCGTGAATGTACATTGCCTTGGAAAAGTGGTCTAATCCTTACTAACTACAGTGGAGAGGACTGTGCAGGAGCAATCTATGGGCACAAAAGCTTCAAAACAGTTGTCGAATAAGGGTCAAATTATTCTTGTTTTTTTCTGATAGATCTACAGTCATGGCTGAAAGTGTAAGAACCCTTTTAAATTGCTCCAGAAAATTAAGTATTGCTTCCAGAAAATTTGCTATACACATGTTTATTTCATTTGTGTGTATTAAAACATTAAAAAAAAATCTGAAGAAAAAAGGCACATTGGACATAATTTCACACAACCCCAAATATAGGCCAGATAAAAGTGGTGGCACCTTTCCAAAATTGTAGGTAAACATCTTTGTTCCCAGCATGTGATTCTCATTCACACTCGCCTGTGGCAAGTAACAGGTATGGGGCAATTTCAAAATCACACCTGAAACCAGATAAAAAGGGGAGAAGTTGACACAATCTGCATTGTGTGGCTGTGTTTGCTACACTAAGCATGGAAAACAGAACGAGAAAGAACTGTCTGAAGACTTGAGACCCAAAATTGATGACAAATATCAACAATTGCAAGGTTGTTTTGCTGGGTCTGACAGAGTTCTTTGTGTGCAAGGCATCATGAAGCCTATATCACTTCAATTAATAAGGTATGGGAAAAAGCTTCATTATTATAAACATATAATTCCCATTAACATGATTATTTATTAGTATTGTTTAAAATCCACGAAAATATCAACTGAAAAGAATAACCAATACAACAGAAATATAATACAGTCGCCACAATATATGTAGACAAGATACAGTGCCTACAAGTAGTATTCAACCCCCTGCAGATTTAGCAGGTTTGATAAGATGCAAATAAGTTAGAGCCTGCAAACTTCAAACAAGAGCAGGATTTATTAACAGATGCATAAATCTTACAAACCAACAAATTATGTTGCTCAGTTAAATTTTAATAAATTTTCAACATAAAAGTGTGGGTCAATTATTATTCAACCCCTAGGTTTAATATTTTGTGGAATAACCCTTGTTTGCAATTACAGCTAATAATCGTCTTTTATAAGACCTGATCAGGCCGGCACAGGTCTTTGGAGTTATCTTGGCCCACTCCTCCATGCAGATCTTCTCCAAGTTATCTAGGTTCTTTGGGTGTCTCATGTGGACATTAATCTTGAGCTCCTTCCACAAGTTTTCAATTGGGCTAAGGTCAGGAGACTGACTAGGCCACTGCAACACCTTGATTTTTTCCCTCTTGAACCAGGCTTTGGTTTTCTTGGCTGTGTGCTTTGGGTCGTTGTCTTGTTGGAAGATGAAATGACGACCCATCTTAAGATCCTTGATGGAGGAGCGGAGGTTCTTGGCCAAAATCTCCAGGTAGGCCGTGCTATCCATCTTCCCATGGATGTGGACCAGATGGCCAGGCCCCTTGGCTGAGAAACAGCCCCACAGCATGATGCTGCCACCACCATGCTTGACTGTAGGGATTGTATTCTTGGGGTCGTATGCAGTGCCATCCAGTCTCCAAACGTCACGTGTGTGGTTGGCACCAAAGATCTCGATCTTGGTCTCATCAGACCAGAGAACCTTGAACCAGTCTGTCTCAGAGTCCTCCAAGTGATCATGAGCAAACTGTAGACGAGCCTTGACATGACGGTTTGAAAGTAAAGGTACCTTACGGGCTCGTCTGGAACGGAGACCATTGCGGTGGAGTACGTTACTTATGGTATTGACTGAAACCAATGTCCCCACTGCCATGAGATCTTCCCGGAGCTCCTTCCTTGTTGTCCTTGGGTTAGCCTTGACTCTTCGGACAAGCCTGGCCTCGGCACGGGTGGAAACTTTCAAAGGCTGTCCAGGCCGTGGAAGGCTAACAGTAGTTCCATAAGCCTTCCACTTCAGGATGATGCTCCCAACAGTGGAGACAGCTAGGCCCAACTCCTTGGAAAGGGTTTTGTACCCCTTGCCAGCCTTGTGACCCTCCACGATCTTGTCTCTGATGGCCTTGGAATGCTCCTTTGTCTTTCCCATGTTGACCAAGTATGAGTGCTGTTCACAAGTTTGGGGAGGGTCTTAATTAGTCAGAAAAGGCTGGAAAAAAAGATAATTAATCCAAGCATGTGAAGCTCATTGTTCTTTGTGCCTGAAATACTTCTTAATACTTTAGGGGAACCAAAGAGAATTCTGGTGGTTTGAGGGGTTGAATAATAAATGACCCTCTGAATAAACGTTTCACAATTTAAAAAAAAAAAAAAAAAAAGAAATAACATTCTTTTTTGCTGCAGTGCATTTCACACTTCCAGGCTGATCTACAGTCCAAATGTCACAATGCCAAGTTAATTCCGAATGTGTAAACCTGCTAAATCTGCAGGGGGTTGAATACTACTTGTAGGCACTGTATAAGAAACTGGAAATATTGCACCCCTACATATCCCTAAAACTCACCCTGCCTATCAGCGGGGAAACTCTAAATGTATTTGGTACCCCTATTCAACTGTGGCTAACCCTCCCTGACACACACCTTATAGGAAGTTCAGGAATGGGTAAGCAATATATGGTCCAAAATAGTGAATTATGTCCCAAGAATCTATTAGAAGCTGTATGTTTACTTAGCTTCTTAGCTCATTAGATGTTGGTATCCAATAGAAGCCTGAGACCTGATGATGGTCTCTGGATATGAGAAGAGGATCCATCCTAGGATATCATATATTCGGACCAGGTGCAGAGTTGCTTCCTTCAGGTAGAAAAAATCCTCAACGTGTTTCTCCAATTCGGTTCATCAGGAGGCTCTACTACATATATGGGTACATGCCCATGATCAGTGATTGCAGCGTTTTGGATGCAGCGTGTTTTCACTACGTCTAAAACGCTGCATTGTACAGTACAAGCACAGTGGATGGGATTTATAGAAATCCCATGGCCACTGTGTGTGTGTGTATGGCCTGCAGCATAAACTGACCGGTGGTGTGGCTTTGCAAGCCAGAAGCATGTCCGAACCCTGATCGTGGGCATGGGCAGTTGCGTTCTCTGCCAGAAGCTCAGCTTAATTGGTAGCAGGTCTCTGGTTGTCACAGACAAGGGCGGTGCCTGCACCACCCCTGGATGTTTAACTCACTAAATGCTGTGATCAATTGTGATTGCAGCATATAGAACGATAGAGTGGCACCTCCACAACGTAATTGCACGCTGCCGACCATAATAATGGCAACTGGATGTCAAATAATGACCTCCTTGTCTACAAGCTATGGTGGCCTGTTAGACCATTCCAGGGTCATGGTCTAAAAGGTTTTCTCTGCTACTATCCACCTGACAGCTCTAATGCATTGCAGTACATTTTTATTGCAATTCATTAGAAGTGATCAGAGAAATAAAAGTTGAAGTATGAGTGAGGGACTAAGTAAAAAAAAAAAAAGTAAAAAAAATAGTTCACCTATTAAGTAGAAATATACAGTAAAAACACAATAAATAACAAAATTGTAAAATAAAATTACTCCAATAAATACACATATTTATGTAAAAATAAAAGGAAATAAAAAAATACACATATTTGGTATTGTTGTTTCCAGAATCTATAAGACTGTCACATTATTTAACCCAGAGGCGTATCTAGGGGGTGGCTGGCAGAGCGTGTGCCCCGGGCACAGTGGCGGGGGGCGCTGTCGGGCCTGCTGATGCAGAATTCTGAGTCTCCCAGGCGGCCAGGGACGGCGTCATCACCTGTCAGCAAGGGCGGTAATGCATGCTGCGGCCCCCGAACCGAGTTCCGGGGACCGCAGCCGCACTTTCCTGATTTGCTGGCTCTTAAATCCACACCTGCTCGCAGCTTTCACTGCTGCGTGCAGGGTCCAAGTTCGTCTGTGGGCAGAGCTAGCACGTAGTGTGCACTGCGCTCCTGTCCCACAGATGACTTAATTTGTAATGAAGCTGGTCACGCCCACTACCTTGAAGGAGCCCATGCATTCTAGGCTCAACCCACAGATAAAGAGAGGAGCCGAAGCATCAAGATCCCGCTGAGCTGTATGTTGTCCCCCCGCCCCAGTGCTGTATACCCCCAGTACTATCTGTCCCCTGACCTCAGTGCTGTATACCCCCAGAATTGTTTGAGCCCACCACCCCAGTGCTGTATACCCCTAGAATGGTTTGTTCCCACCACCCCAGTGCTGAATACCCCCAGAACAGTCTGTCCCCCCATCCTAGTGCTGTATACACCCAGAACTGTCTGTCCCTTGACCCCAGTGCTGTATACCCCCCAGAACTGTCTGTCCCGTGTCCTCAGTGCTGTGTACCCCAGAACTGTCTGTCCCCCCCCCAACCCAGTGGTGTATACTACTCCCACAACTCTGTCCCCTGACCCCAGAGCTGTATACCCCCAGAAATGTCTGTCCACTGACCCCCAGTACTGTATACCCCCCCAGAAGTGTCTGTCTCCCCACTCCAGTGTGCTATACCCCCCAGAGCTGTTTGTTCCCCCACCCCAATGCAGTATACCACCCCAGAGCTGTATACCCCCTCATCCCAGTACTGTATACCCCCCAGGGTTGTATCTCCCCCCACCCCAGAGTTGTATACCCCAAGAGCTGTATTGTATGTCCTCCCACTCCAGTGCTGTATACAACCTCAGAGCTATATGCCCCCCTCTGGAGCTGTATGTGCCCCCATTGCTGTATGTCTCCAGCCTCTCCTTTGATGTATATAGCAGTGTCAGTGTGCACTGTGTGCGGCCATGTCGGTTAGCCATGGCCACAAATAAGCGTGGCACAGCCACATGTCCAGGAGGAGATGGATGGGAGACAAGCGTGGGAGGTGAGTGAGGCTGCTGCCGACTTCCCCAAATTAATACCTCTAATGTATCCGTATGTGCATGTATGATGTGTATCTATATATGTCAGTGTATATGACTGTGTATAGATTTGTCTATTTAGATGTATTCTTGTGAATTTGCATTAAATATGTACAGTATATGTGCGTTTCTATGTGTGTATGGGGCCGACTAAGGTCTCGTGCGCACGTTGCGTAATTTCATGCGTTTATGCAGCGTTTAGCACTGCAGCGTAAGTGCATGCGTCCTGCGTCCCCAGCACAATCTATGAAGATTGTGCATAATCCGTGCGCACAATGCTTTTTTGAGCGCAGCGATTTGAGTGTCAAAAATTTGACAAAATCACTGCGTTTAAAAATGCAGCATGTCAATTATTCCGTGTGCTTTGGATGCAGCTCCCACTCTGTTTATGGGAGAGGCAGCATCCCGAGCGCATGAAATCGGCATTTTTTTCTGCAGAAACACTGCATCCATTATGCAGTGTTTCTGCAGCGATTTGAATCGCACATGACCTGTCAAATCACTGCAGAATTTTCTGCAGTGACACGACGCAACGTGCGCACGAGCACTAACAGTCTTTTGCCCGGGGCCCACAAAAACCTGGAGCCAGCCCTGGATGTACTGGAAGTTGTAGGTTCATGCAATACAAATGTGTATGGGTCTGACCTGACATTGCAATTGATTTACCATGTACTGCTTGTGGTCCTGATTATGTATTTCTGTATCGATGAGGGTTTTGATGCTGTGTTTCTGAACTGATGTTATATGGATGTATTTCTGTACTGCTGTGGTTCTGATGATGAATTTCTGTACTGCTGGTGGTTGTGATGCTGTGTTTCTGTAACTGTTGGGTGTTATAATTATGTATTTCTGTACCTGCTGGTTCTGGTGCTGTTATTAGTTCTGATTCCGTACACAAGTAACAATTCATAAATTGTAGGATTGGACAACCCCTTGACTTAGAATTGGGATACACTTCTTAATTTTATAAGTAAAGGGCTTGTCCAAGTTCGAAATGAAATTCTGCAGTGACTCTAAGTGACTGCAGGCTTCTGAATTCTCACAATGCATGCTCTGCACACTTTTAGGATCTCCGGTGCCAGTGACAATAGTGGAAGGCCATGTGAGCGCAAGTATGAGATTTTTATATTTCTGGTCTCATTCTGGTCACATAGTGACTGCAGATTTTCATCTCAAACCTGGACAACCCCTTATAAAATTAAGCAGTGTAGCCCAATCATAAGAGCGTGTAATATACTCCGCTCTGCTTCTGGTTCCAGTAGTCATCATTTGGCCACTCTACTCATATGTGATTTTCATACTTGCATGTGACAACTGGCTTTTCTTCCTATGTTTCTCTTTGAACATTGAGAGAATTAAATTATTAAGCGCAGCTCGTCATCACGTGACTGTGAGTGTGCAAATCACATATTAATAATTAGTCACATGGGGGGCACCAAACTGAAGTCTTGCCCCGGGTGACAAAAAGCCTAGATACACCTCTGCAGTGATTGGTGACAGCCACCTCACAGTAACTGGTGCCAGACGGTAATAAAAATGCTAATTTTCCCTTCACCGAACTGGTCATATCCTCCAGATCTCTATGGTGGGCCTTTGGCCAGGGTCAAAATGGGGAAAATGAAGAGGCCCCGAATAAAGATCTGGAGGATACAAGCAGTTGGGTGAAGGGAAAATCTGCACTTTTACTATGGGGGCATAACCTTAGGATGGAAGGGCACAGGAGAAAAAAAAACAGTCCTAAAATAAGAGGGCAGCACCAAGTGGAGGAGGTGCTTAGAATAATTGGAAACCCCCCATTGACCAGTGCTCCTTATAACGTGGTGCCGTGCGCCGCTGCAGTTCTTCCACCATTTCTCTGCACAATCACTAAAGGGGGCTTTACACGCAATGATATCTTTAACGATATGTCGTCGGGGTCAAGGAATTCGTGACGCAGATCCGGCGTCATTAGCGACGTCATTGCGCGTGACTCCTATGAGCGAGTGTTAACGATCAAAAATACTCACCTAATTGTTGATCGTTGACACGTCGTTCATTTTCAAAAATTCGTTGCTGGTGCTGGACGCAGGTTGTTCGTCGTTCCTGAGGCAGCACACATCGCTATGTGTGACACCCCGGGAACGACAAAGAGCAACGTTCCTGCGTCCTCCGGCAACGAGGTGGGCGTGTCGTTAATGTGGCTGCTCTCCGCCCCTCCGTTTTTATTGGCGGGCCGCTGTGTGACGTCGCTGTGATGGCGCACGAACCTCCCCCTGAAAAAAAAAGGTTGTTCGCCGCCTACAGCGACGTCGCTAGGAAGGTAACTGCGTGTTTCGCGTCCTAGCGATATTGTGCGCCATGGGCAGCGATTTTCCCATGACGCACAAATGACGGGGGCGGGTGCTTTCACGAGCGACATCGCTAGCGATGTCGCTGCGTGTGAAGCGGCCTTTAGTCATGCTTGAAAATGGCTTTTCCCCTTCCAGGACTTTGTGAGCGGTCAGTACAACTGTGTAGGTTGGTAGTTGAAACAGCAATTTCCCTGCAAGAGTTAGGGGTACTTTGCACGTTGCGACATCGCTACTTCGATATCGTCGGGGTCAAATCGAAAGTGACGCACATCCGGCACTGGTAACGCAACGTGTAAAGCCTAGATGCGCCGATAAACGATCGCAAAAGCGTCGTAAATCGGTGATCTGTGTAGTGTCGGACATTTTCATAATGTCGCACCAATAGGAGATACGATGTTGTTCCTCGTTCCTGCGGCAGCACACATCGCTGTGTGTGAAACCGCAGGAGTGAGGAACATCTCCTTACCTGCCTCCACCGCCAATGCAGAAGGAAGGAGGTGTGCGGGATGTTTACGTCCCGCTCATCTCCGCCCCTCCGCTTCTATTGGCCGCCTGCCGTGTGACGTCGTTGTGACGCCGCACGATCCGCCCCCTTTGAAAAGAGGCGGGTCGCCGGCCAAAGCGATGTCGCAAGGCAGGTAAGTGCGTGTGAAGCTGTCGTAGCGATAATGTTCGCTACGGCAGCTATCACAAGATATCGCATGTGCGACCTGAGCGGGTATTATCGCGTTTGGCATCGCTAGCCGATGCTAGCGATGTCGCAGCGTGCAAAGTACCCCTTATTTATTGGTTGCAAATTAAATTGATCTCGTATTTATCAATATAACCTATAATATGTACTAATTTTTGTTGTGACTGCAGCCCTTTTGTTGGCGATAGTCCCTTTGGGTTTATCTTCTTCTTAAACAAGACTCGGTGGACTTTGCATTATGTTTAGGAATTGGGATCATTGTCTTGTTAAAAGGTCCAAAAATTCCAGGCTTCAGCTTCTTCATGGAAATCATGATATTTTCTGCTAGGATTAACTGACACTTGATTGAATCCTTGCTCTCCAGGTTTCCAGTGCTAGAGTAAATAAAGTAGCCACAGCCACAGCCAAGCCACCACCATGCTTCACAGGAGGCAAGGGTGTTCTTTTCAGTGTATGTTTCATTACTTATCTTTATTGCAGGTCTTTTACAGTCACTCGAGCACAGCCAGTGTTCCTTTTAAATGTCAACTTGCAAACTCAGCTTCCTATTGTATCTCTAGGAGCATACAATGTATTTGCTATTTTTTTTGTATCCTTTTCCTTGTTTGTGCAAGGAAATTAGCTCTTCACTTTTTAGACCTCTCTCATGAGAAAGCAAAAATATTAGTGATCTGGAGACCATTGCCTTTGAGGAAAAGGAGAACACTGGTCGGGGGTTATCCAATAAAACATTAGCACCTGACTGTGCACCCTTTCATAATTATTACTTCACCCTGAGGGAGGGTCTCCTACAGGTAGAAGTTGGAGGCTACAAAAATGAATTGCAGTGGAGGTTATATTAGAGCCTGGAGGGCTCGCCTATCCTTCTCTCTCTTATCTCCAGCATCATCTTGTGTCCCATCTGTGTCAGCATCATTCAGTCTGTGCTGATAGTGAAACAGAGGTGGGAAGAGGGAAAACATAGGGGTAGTAATGGGAAACAGGCCATCCTGCTGTAAGTGAGGGAGGGGTGAGAGGAGGGGCAATGCTGCTGTCAGTGGGGATGAGAGGAGGGGCAATGCCGCTGTAAGTGGTGAAAAGGTGAAGGGAGGGGCAATGCTGCTGTCAGTGGGGATGAGAGGGGGGGCAATGCCACTGTAAGTGGGGGAAAGGTGGGAGGAGGGGCAATGCTGCTGTCAGTAGGGATGAGAGGAGGGGCAATGCCGCTGTAAGTGGTGAAAAGGTGAAGGGAGGGGCAATGCTGCTGTCAGTGGGGATGAGAGGGGGGGCAATGCCACTGTAAGTGGGGGAAAGGTGGGAGGAGGGGCAATGCTGCTGTCAGTGGGGGAGGGGTGAGAGAAGGGGCAATGCCGCTGTAAGTGAGGGAAAGGTGGGAGGAGGGGCAATGCCGCTGTAAGTGAGGCTGGGACACAAAACCGCTGCCAGACTGGAGATGTAAGAAGGCGGAAGGAATTGGTGCTGCTTTTGGGGAGAGTTTTTAATGTTGCTGTTAGTGTTTGGGGTTGAATCAGTTTAAGTGAATTGGTTTAAAATTAGCAATGAGCAAAAGATATCTGGTCAGGAAATTCTGCAGTCATCACAAGATGCGCCACAGCATTCTGACACTGATGGAGATAAAAAGGAACAACTCCACTGAGAGGAGACGTAGCATAGCCAGTGTAATATAGAAATACAGCTTTTGTTCAAATCAAAGTTTATTAGAATAGAAGAAGATAATCAAACAATTGCACAGCGCGCAGGCTGAGGGTATATATCCAAGCTAGCTGCTAAAAACACAACAGTTCTTTGACTACACCTGCGCCACTGGCGACCAAAAATAACAAGTACAATTCGTATGTGTTTGAAATAGGAAGAACAAGTTGAAAAAAAAGAGATAAAGAAGAGGAGGTGGAAGAAGAATTTAGAGACAGTAAAGACAACAGAAACGTGGGAAAGTAAGATGAAAGGGGAAGGGTACAAAGAGTTCCCACCCGAGTGGACGCGCCCTCCTACATCAAAACCACATTTTCAAGGCTAACCTTCTAGGTACAGAAATAAGCTGCCCCCCCGTGAATCCATAGACCCATATCCGGTGAGTCCCTGAACATGATCCACGGGGCCCACGTAGCATCAACTTTGTCCTTGTTGCCGAGTGTCTGACCTATCAAGGTCTCCATCCTGAAGATCTCGTTGCACTCTGCTATGAATTCATCCCGTGATGGGATTCTAGTTTGCTTCCAATATCTTGGAATTAGGTTTCTGGCAGCTGTTAAAAAATGTCTTAATAAACCTTTCCTAAACCCTGAAGCAGAAACATTCCCGAGGGACAGGAGAGCTAACTCTTTTGTGGGCCGGATCTGCCTCGAGGAGAGTTTATTGAGTAACTGGAAAATGCTCTCCCAGAATGATCTCACCGGGGGACATGACCACCAGATATGAGTGAGGGTTCCCCTCTCCTTTTGGCATCTCCAGCACACATCAGAGGCTGATGGAATGGCAGCATGGATACTCACAGGAGACCTATACCACCTAGATAGGATCTTGTAGCACCTCTCCTGTGATATCACATTCAGCGAAGTTTTACCAATAAAGAGAAGGATTTTGGTCCGCTCCTCAGCCGAGAATGACCTCCCCCACTCTCTCTCCCATTTCCCAAAGTACCCAGGCAAGCCGTCCCTCGCACCTCTGCATCTGAGAAACAAGTCATACAAGGTCGAAATGGTATGGCCTGGAGGATCCTTCTCTAGGCAAAGGGCCTCAAAGGGTGTGAGTGCCCTATAGATGTCTACCCTCCTAGCCATAGACACTATAAAACTTTTCAGCTGTTCGAAGAAGAACCACATATCTTGAGATTTGGTGATATCTGAAGAGTAATTATCTAGGGGTGTAATACCTGTGTCTGAGATAAAGTCACGAATAATAGGATGGTCACTCTTCCTTTTATGGAGGAATGTTGATCTATGGAAACCCGCCTGAAAATCTGAATTACTATGGACCGGTGTCAATGGGCCTGGAATGGAGGACAAGTCAAGATATTTATTACCTCGGGACATAAAATTCCGCAATTGCTTTGTGATAAAGGGTACTGTGATAGAGCTGGAGCTGGGTGGTGCTCTGGTCCAAATAACTACCTTCGGATCAACATCAGATTGCGCGCTTTCGGCTTCCACCCATCTTTTCGTTTCACCTGAGTTAAATAGATCCAGAACGCACGTCCCTAAAGAGGCGTAGCTATACAAAAGGAGATTAGGGAGTCCAGTTCCTCCCATATCCCTTGATCTACTCAATATTTTGTGGGAAATACGTGGGCGTTTATGTGACCAGACAAATTTGGTTATGCTAGATTTCAGACGTGAGAAAAAAGAGGCCGGCAATACTAAGGGGATGGTTTGGAAGTAATAAAGCAGCTTCGGTAACAGGTCCATTTTGATCGCATTTATCCTCCCAAACCATGAAAGCTGGAGTTTGTTCCAGTTATTGAGGTCTAATTCTAACTTCCTGGAAATGTGGCGGTGATTTGATTTAAAGAGGTCAAGGGGATCTGCCGTCAGTTTAATTCCTAGGTATGTCAATGAATCCACCTGCCATTTGAAGGGGAGAGAGGCTTTGAGCTGAGTCACCAGCATTGGAGGAAGAGATATATTCAGTATTTCGGATTTATGAGTATTTATTTTAAAATTACTCAGAGATCCGAACCTCCGCAATTCAGCCATTATGTTGGGTAGACTAATGAGTGGAGAGGTAACGTACAGGAGCAGATCATCTGCGAATAAAGCTAATTTATGGTCCTGTTTGTGAAATGTAACCCCTTTAATTGATATATTGCTCCTCAATGCCACCGCCAGATGTTCCATGGTCAGAATATATAATAATGGGGAAAGGGGGCACCCTTGTCTTGTTCCATTACATATTGTAAAGGAATCTGAGAGGGAGCCATTTATTTTGATTTGTGCTGTGGGCGAAGAGTAGAGTGCTGTAACTCTGTTCATCATGTGCTCTCCCAACCCTATGTTTTTAAGGACCTGAAACATGAAACCCCAGTGCACCCTGTCAAACGCCTTCTCTGCATCTACCGACAGGATGCACATGGGGATCCTGTGACGTCTTGCGCCGTCAATCAGGGAGATGGTCCTCAGGGTGTTGTCCCTGGCTTCTCTTCTGAGCACGAAACCCACCTGGTCTGGATTTACCAGTCTGGGAAGAAGGTCTCGTAACCTATTTGATATCATTTTAGAATAAAGCTTTATATCTAGATTTATGAGCGAGATCGGTCTATAGTTGCAGCAAAGAGATGCGTCCTTCCCTGGTTTTGGTATAACTGTGATGTGGGCCATCAACGCCTGGGGAGGGAACGCACCCCCTGCAGATATATATCTACAGACCGATAGGAACAGAGGATTTAGAAGTTCTGAAAATTGTTTATAGAAACCCGCTGAGAACCCGTCTGGACCTGGGCTTTTCCCTGACTTCAAATCCGAGACTACCGCATTGACCTCCTCCAGGGAGAAGTCCTCTTCCAGCTCCAGTAAGGTATCATTTGAGATGGAAGGGAGATTATGGGATTCCAGGTAAGCTTTAACATCATCTTGAGTCCCATATGTCGCTATGTGTCCCGATTGTCCCCTAATATCATAAAGCGCCTTGTAGTATGTGCGGAAGCCTGCTAAAATGTCCTGGTTGCTATGCAAATGACCATCACTTCCTGGGTCTTTTATGAAAGGGATGTAAGTATTCATGGAGCGGGGATGGAGGGCCCTTGCAAGAAGCTTCCCACTTCTATTTCCCAGTTGATAAAAGCGGCTTTTGAGACGTTCTCTTAAGCCCCTGGATTTCTGGTCTAATACCTCTAGTAATTTATGTCTGGTTGTAGAGAGTTGTGCGTAGGTTGTAGGAGATGAGTCCCGTTTGTGTTTGCTTTCTAGTGAGGCAATCTGGTTAGATAACTGCGTTATTTCAATGGCTCTTTCTTTTTTCAGGCGGGTACCATGTGAGATCAAAATGCCCCTTAATACACATTTCAGTGATTCCCACTGGATTGCAGGAGAAGTGGTATCACATTCATGATCTCTAATAAAGTTATGAATTGACTGGGTAAGGTCCGCTTTGCATAACTGATCCTGTAATAGGTTTTCATTCAGTCGCCAGGTGAAATTTGATTTGACACGAGGCCCTAACTGAATCGATAAGTAAATGGGAGCGTGGTCTGACCATATTATATTACCTATGGTCGCTTCTACTGTCATGTCTAGGAGGGCATGAGAAATGTGGAAGGAGTCAATTCTGCTATAGACAGAATGGACCGAGGAATAGAAGCTGTAATCTTTGGTGTCCGGATGAAGAATCCTCCATATGTCCACCAATCTCAGACCATGCATGTGCTTTTTGACCCTTTGTATGACTGAGGCCGGATAGGACGACTTACCCGAGGACACATCGAGGGCCGGGTTCATTGGTAGATTAAAATCGCCTCCTAATATCACCGGAGAGGAGTCCGCAAAATCTTCCAGAATTTTCCTCCCGTCTGCACAGAATCTGTCCTGCCCCTGGTTAGGAAAGTACATGTTAGCAATAACAAAGATATTGGTTTTCCAAGAAAGCTTTAAGAAAATATATCTTCCCTTGGGGTCGATACAGGAGTCTAACACCTCTGGTATGAAGGACCTATGAAATGCCACGGAAACCCCCTTAGACTTAGCATCAGGATTCGAGCTATGGTGCCAAATCGGGTAGTAAGCCGAGGAACACTTAGGAATTGCATCTGACCTAAAGTGAGTTTCCTGAAGCATCAAGATGGCCACCCGTTGCTTATGACAGGAATATGCTATCTGTTTTCTTTTTTCAGGGACATTCAAACCTTTAACGTTGAAGGAGCAAAACTTGACGCTATCCATAATGCAGGTCAGCTGGAAGCATGATGTGGTATCTGGGGGCTGGTCCAGTCAGGTGAGAGGGAAGGATAGAGAAGAAAGAAAGACAGAGAAAAGAAAGAGCAAGGTTTAGGTCAAAGGACCTAAAAGGTGGGTAAGGAACCCTAGTATTAGGTGGTGCAAAATTTCCATGGCAATGGATTGCCATTTGCACTAAGGGGGGTTAGAGGAAGCCAAGAACGGCAGCGAGTCCGTTCCTTACCCCCCGCCTCTAATACAATATGATATATCATTATAAAGCGCACTAACTATATGCTCCCGCTAAAACTTTATCATCTAAAGAAAAGTAAACATCATAACAGGCTATTATTCTAGGCATTGACCCCAATCAGCATTCCCGGTAGGTAAGCAAAGTGTTCAGATCAGGGACAAGATTCTAGTAATTGTAAAAAACAAGAAAATCACATGGGTCTCCCGGGCTTATTTCTCAAAAGGCCCAAATCTTCGCCTCTAGACGGTCCAGCCCCACAGGGTCCAGTCAGTAAAGGCTAGGGGAAGACACTCCAAACCAGGTCCACCAGGTGGAGGGTCCAAGTGGATGTATAACACAAACAGTTTACTGCTTCCTCCTATGAGGTTTAAGTAATACTTGACCCAATGTCAGAACCTCTGATAACACCTGTGAAATAACACAATGCTAGTCTGGAAAGAAGCAATATTAGGTGACAGGAGAAAGACTTTCAACAAATCACAGTAACTTGCAACGATGCCTTTGATGCAGTTTCATGGTAAGGCCCTCCCCTGTGGCTCCAGGGATAATTGGCTATCATGCCGGAAGGGCCCATGAAGGTTATCCCCAGTAGGAAACAGGGGTGCTACACAGGACCGCTACCCTGTCGGATTGCTCTTGTCAGGACCTCTTTGTCTCCCATGGCGACGGACTGGCTGCCATACTGGGGGTTCCACAGGGAGTTGGGGGCCTGAGGGCCAATCCGGCAGTGCTACCATAGGAAGCTCGAAAGTCCCTAAGAACTTAGCCAGATCTCCGAGTTTGCGAAAGATTGCTGATTTCCCATCCTTATGCGCTGTCAGCTGGAAGGGGAAACCCCATCTATATGGAATGTTTCTGTCCTGGAGGTGTTGGAGCAGGGGTTTTAATGCTCTTCGCAGCTGCAGAGTGCGTCTAGCCAGATCCGGTAATATCTGGACCTGGGACCCCTGGTAGTTGATGGATCCTGCCTGCTGCACCGCGGACATGATGGAGTCCTTTACCTTATAAAAGTGGACTCTACATATTATGTCCCTTGGACGTGAATCTGGAGGGGATTTGGGACCCAGGGCCCTATGTATGCGGTCTAACTCAATCGGCCCAGAGCTTTGTTCTCCCAGAATTTGAGCAAAGAGCTTCTGTGCCATGGCCTCCAGTTCAGGCGTGCCAATACTTTCAGGGATGCCACGGATACGGACATTATTTCGCCGATTGCGGTTCTCTAAGTCCTCTTGCCCTGAAGTGAGCTCATCAATCTTTGCTGAGTGGCTAAGTAATATTTTCCTTTGTAGGGACAACTCAGCAGTGATGGCTTCCTGGGACTTCTCCACTTCCTCTACCCTGTATGTGAATTAAGACTTCAGTGCCTGCAGCTCTTTCTTATAAGTATTCTCAAGCCTGCTAGCAAATCTGTCCAAATCTTTTTTTGTAGGCAAAGCCTTGATAGATTTACTTATCTCATGTAGATTAGGCAGATCTCCCTCATTGTCCTCCTCGCTGGAGAAGTCCTGCTGTGATTTCCCCAGCTCCTGCTGTGTCTGTGTTTGACTTTCCCGGGGCTGTGAGTTTTCCATGAGGGAGGCAGACGCCATCATTGATCTAGTGTTCCTGACGGCTGCTGAGGTGCTCTGGCTGAGGAAACGATCCATGCTGCTCACTGTCTCCTTTATCTCACCTCGGTGTCTGGTGACTTTCCTGGATCTGCCCATAAGCAGGGAGATGTTAATGTGCTCTAATAGAGGCTAATGGGGGAAGTTCAGGACAGGACGCCCCCCCTAGAAATACAGCTTTAATAGATGTACTGTATATTAGGAGATTTCTTCAATTTTTTTTTGTAAAGTGGTACTAATTATACATATCTTTAGACTTCAAAGAGTGCACATTACTCTTAAAGAACTTGCATGTGTAATCCTTATAAGCTCCACTTCTTGGGGTGTCTAAGGGAAGCCATAACGATAAATCTGTTTCTTAGTAATAAATGCAGTTTAATTGCCTCTATAGTTTCCAGCTGTGAAAGGGTTAATACTTGGGGCCTGCATCAGTAATAGGCCCCTGTAGTAACCATGACCACTGTTATGAGGTCATAAATATATGTCATAAAGAAGATTCCATAAAAGAAGGCTGCGCTGCCATGATCAGTGCCATTACTGATGCGCCTGAGGACGTTGAGCTTGACCACCCCACGTAATGTGCCGACCTTGGTGTAATTTGGAGGTTCTAGCAGGTAAAGGGGTTGTCTGATTTAGACACCCCCAGGGTATATGAAGGTAACAGAGGGGGGTCCCTGGGACAGGATCCCCTTCTGTTACCCTCTACAAAGAGCAGCTCTCCTTTGGGAGTTTATGGACGGACCTATGACTGTAATGGGTGCCGTGAGGGGAGGGGGGATTTAATTGATTAGCAGTTATCTGTAACTAACAATTTTTTTAACCAAGTGTCCATCTTCTTGAGAGGCAGACCTGGATCTGTAAGGGAGAAATGCTTCATCAATCTGGGTAATGGGATCAACCAAATTAATTCCATCAATCACTGTGGTGATAGATATCGCAGCCAGATCTCTCCACATCCAGTTTATCACATTTATAGTCTAGATTTAATATGTCGTTCTCTGTAAATTTAGTAAAATGTACAAATTGTAAAACTGCTGTTACATCTGTTATATATCGGCACTAACTCTCTAAGCCCAAGGGAAGGGCAATCCTCCAGCCATGGTTCTCTAGAGGTTTCCTCCACAGGGGGTTTTTCCTCTCCTGAGTGCTGGGGGGTGACTCTCCGTGAGTCGGGGGTGTGCCATTTTTGGTGTCATGTAAATTTAAATAAAATTGAGAACGTTTGACACCTAATTGCAATGCTTTGTGTATTTATTTTGCATTCCTCTGTGTGATTCATTGTGTTTGGGAGTCGGGGTCCATCAGATATCACAATGTCATTTGGTTGCACACCTGCCGGTCACACAGGACCCTCACCTACACAGGACCCTCACCTACACAGGACCCTCACCTACTCAGTGATTGCTCCAGGAGTTGTCCCTGCTCTGATGATGAAGATGGAGAAGAGGAGACAAGAATTACAGCACAACTGTACACTCGTGCTCAAAATAAGAATTAATATTACAATGGTATTACAAACTGTACACTCGTGCTCAAAATAAGAATTGATATTACAATGGTATTGCAAGCAGCTTACTTGGTATTAACATAAAACCTCATTCACACACTGAGTATTTCGCTCATCATTTTACATCTGTAGTTGGAAGGTAAAAGCTGGTATGGAGGAAACACAGAAAAAATATAACACACACTTTCACCTTGCCTTGCTGGTCCTGGTGCCTACTGTGAATTACTGATGCAAAATATTGTGTCCATATAATCAAGACCAGCGTTGTTCACACCGGTCTTGATGAGGGGGCGTGCTGGAGTCAGACCCTTCTTCATGAATCTGAAGTGTCTGGCAAATGGCATGCACCTCTATGTGCTGCGCCAGAAATCTCTACTCAGATACTGGAATGAAATGTCTTGTGTACAGAACGCTGCACATTGTCATGAATTAGATGAGCTGTGTCATCCCGTTGCATCCCCATCCAGCTCTGTTCAGTTTGTGGAGCTGGGAAAACATGGCATGAAAATGATAAGAGCAACTCTAAGATGCGCTTAGTTTTGATACTTTACAGAACTTTCATGCCAGAATTTTGGCGTGAATGTACATTGCCTTGGAAAAGTGGTCTAATCCTTACTAACTACAGTGGAGAGGACTGTGCAGGAGCAATCTATGGGCACAAAAGCTTCAAAACAGTTGTCGAATAAGGGTCAAATTACTCCTGTTTTTTTCTGATAGATCTACAGTCATGGCTGAAAGTGTAAGTACCCCTTTAAATTGCTCCAGAAAATTAAGTATTGCTTCCAGAAAATGTGCTATACACATGTTTATTTCATTTGTGTGTATTAAAACATTAAAAAAAAAATCTGAAGAAAAAAGGCACATTGGACATAATTTCACACAACCCCAAATATAGGCCAGATAAAAGTGGTGGCACCTTTCCAAAATTGTAGGTAAACAACTTTGTTCCCAGCATGTGATTCTCATTCACACTCGCCTGTGGCAAGTAACAGGTATGGGGCAATTTCAAAATCACACCTGAAACCAGATAAAAAGGGGAGAAGTTGACACAATCTGCATTGTGTGGCTGTGTTTGCTACACTAAGCATGGAAAACAGAAAGAGAAAGAACTGTCTGAAGACTTGAGACCCAAAATTGATGACAAATATCAACAATTGCAAGGTTGTTTTGCTGGGTCTGACAGAGTTCTTTGTGTGCAAGGCATCATGAAGCGTATATCACTTCAATTAATAAGGTATGGGAAAAAGCTTCATTAATATAAACATATAATTCCCATTAACATGATTATTTATTAGTATTGTTTAAAATCCACGAAAATATCAACTGAAAAGAATAACCAATACAACAGAAATATAATACAGTCGGCACAATATAAAACATGTAGACAAGATATAAGAAACTGGAAATATTGCACCCCTACATATCCCTAAAAAACTCACCCTGCCTATCAGCGGGGAAACCCTAAATGTATTTGGTACCCCTATTCAACTGTGGCTAACCCTCCCTGACACACACCTTATAGGAAGTTCAGGAATGGGTAAGCAATATATGGTCCAAAATAGTGAATTATGTCCCAAGAATCTATTAGAAGCTGTATGTTTACTTAGCTTCTTAGCTCATTAGATGATGGTATCCAATAGAAGCCTGAGACCTGATGATGGTCTCTGGATATGAGAAGAGGATCCATCCTAGGATATCATATATTCGGACCAGGTGCAGAGTTGCTTCCTTCAGGTAGAAAAAATCCTCAACGTGTCTCTCCAATTCGGTTCATCAGGAGGCTCTACTACATATATGGGTACATGCCCATGATCAGTGATTGCAGCGTTTTGGATGCAGCGTGTTTTCACTACGTCTAAAACGCTGCATTGTACAGTACAAGCACAGTGGATGGGATTTATAGAAATCCCATGGCCACTGTGTGTGTGTATGGCCTGCAGCATAAACTGACCGGTGGTGTGGCTTTGCAAGCCAGAAGCATGTCCGAACCCTGATCGTGGGCACGGGCAGTTGCGTTCTCTGCCAGAAGCTCAGCTTAATTGGTAGCAGGTCTCCGGTTATCACAGACAAGGCCGGTGCCTGCACCACCCCTGGATGTTTAACTCACTAAATGCTGTGATCAATTGTGATTGCAGCATATAGAACGATAGAGTGGCACCTCCACAACGTAATTGCACGCTGCCGACCTTAGTAATGGCAACTGGATGTCAAATAATGACCTCCTTGTCTACTAGCTATGGTGGCCTGTTAGACCATTCCAGGGTCATGGTCTAAAAGGTTTTCTCTGCTACTATCCACCTGACAGCTCTAATGCATTGCAGTACATTTTTTTCATTAGAAGTGATCAGAGAAATAAAAGTTAAAGTATGAGTGAGGGACTAAGTAAAAAAAAAAAAAAGTAAAAAAAATAGTTCACCTATTAAGTAGAAATATACAGTAAAAAGACAATAAATAACAAAATTGTAAAATAAAATTACTCCAATAAATACACATATTTATGTAAAAATAAAAGGAAATAAAAAATACACATATTTGGTATTGTTGTTTCCAGAATCTATAAGACTGTCACATTATTTAACCCAGAGGCGTATCTAGGGGGTGGCTGGCAGAGCGTGTGCCCCGGTCACAGTGGCAGGGGGGGCGCTGTCGGGCCTGCTGATGCAGAATTCTGAGTCTCCCAGGCGGACAGGGACGGAGTCATCACCTGTCAGCAAGGGCGGTAATGCATGCTGCGGCCCCCAAACCGAGTTCCGGGGACCGCAGCCGCACTTTCCTGATTTGCTGGCTCTTAAATCCACACCTGCTCGCAGCTTTCACTGCTGCGTGCAGGGTCCAAGTTCGTCTGTGGGCAGAGCTAGCACATAGTGTGCACTGCTCTCCTGTCCCACAGATGACTTAATTTGTAATGAAGCTGGTCACGCCCACTACCTGGAAGGAGCCCATGCATTCTAGGCTCAACCCACAGATAAAGAGAGGAGCCGAAGCATCAACATCCCGCTGAGCTGTATGTTGTCCCCCCACCCCAGTGCTGTATACCCCCAGTACTATCTGTCCCCTGACCTCAGTGCTGTATACCCCCAGAACTGTTTGAGCCCACCACCCCAGTGCTGTATACCCCTAGAATGGTTTGTTCCCACCACCCCAGTGCTGAATACCCCCAGAACAGTCTGTCCCCCCATCCTAGTGCTGTATACACTCAGATCTGTCTGTCCCTTGACCCCAGTGCTGTATACCCCCCAGAACTGTCTCTCCCTTGTCCTCAGTGCTGTGTACCCCAGAACTGTCTGTCCCCCCCCCAACCCAGTGGTGTATACTCCCACAACTCTGTCCCCTGACCCCAGAGCTGTATACCCCCAGAAATGTCTGTCCACTGACCCCCAGTACTGTATACCCCCCAGAAGTGTCTGTCTCCCCACTCCAGTGTGCTATACCCCCCAGAGCTGTTTGTCCCCCCACCCCAATGCAGTATACCACCCCAGAGCTGTATACCACTCCATCCCAGTGCTGTATACCCCCCAGGGTTGTATCTCCCCCCACCCCAGAGTTGTATACCCCAAGAGCTGTGTTGTATGTCCTCCCCTTCTAGTGCTGTATACAACCTCAGAGCTATATGCCCCCCTCTGGAGCTGTATGTGCCCCCATTGCTGTATGTCTCCAGCCTCTCCTTTGATGTATATAGCAGTGTCAGTGTGCACTGTGTGCGGCCATGTCGGTTAGCCATGGCCACAAATAAGCGTGGCACAGCCACATGTCCAGGAGGAGATGGATGGGAGACAAGCGTGGGAGGTGAGTGAGGCTGCTGCCGACTTCCCCAAATTAATACCTCTAATGTATCCGTATGTGCATGTATGATGTGTATCTATATATGTCAGTGTATATGACTGTGTATAGATTTGTCTATTTAGATGTATTCTTGTGAATTTGCATTAAATATGTACAGTATATGTGCGTTTCTATGTGTGTATGGGGCCGACTAAGGTCTCGTGCGCACGTTGCGTAATTTCATGCGTTTATGCAGCGTTTAGCACTGCAGCGTAAGTGCATGCATCCTGCGTCCCCAGCACAATCTATGAAGATTGTGCATAATCCGTGCGCACAATGCTTTTTTGAGCGCAGCGATTTGAGTGTCAAAAATTTGACAAAATCACTGCGTTTAAAAATGCAGCATGTCAATTATTCCGTGTGCTTTGGATGCAGCTCCCACTCTGTTTATGGGAGAGGCAGCATCCCGAGCGCATGAAATCGGCATTTTTTTCTGCAGAAACACTGCATCCATTATGCAGTGTTTCTGCAGCGATTTGAATCGCACATGACCTGTCAAATCACTGCAGAATTTTCTGCAGTGACACGACGCAACGTGCGCACGAGCCCTAACAGTCTTTTGCCCGGGGCCCACAAAAACCTGGAGCCAGCCCTGGATGTACTGGAAGTTGTAGGTTCATGCAATACAAATGTGTATGGGTCTGACCTAACATTGCAATTGATTTACCATGTACTGCTTGTGGTCCTGATTATGTATTTCTGTATCGATGAGGGTTTTGATGCTGTGTTTCTGAACTGATGTTATATGGATGTATTTCTGTACTGCTGTGGTTCTGATGATGAATTTCTGTACTGCTGGTGGTTGTGATGCTGTGTTTCTGTAACTGTTGGGTGTTATAATTATGTATTTCTGTACCTGCTGGTTCTGGTGCTGTTATTAGTTCTGATTCCGTACACAAGTAACAATTCATAAATTGTAGGATTGGACAACCCCTTGACTTAAGCCTGCTTTACACGTTGCAATTAGTTGTACAATCGCATTTGCGATGTGACACGCCCAGGTTGCATACGGGATCTTATGAGATTGCACGTAGGTCGTTCATTTGCTGTCACTCGAGCGTTAATAGTCTATGTTAAATTGATCAATTTTGTGTGCGATCCTTTAGATCATGTGTTCTGTGACGTATGCATTGGGCACCTTTTTTTTTTTTTTTTTATTTATTGACTTGACAAGCGTGTGTAATGTGTAGGGATGCATTTTTACTATGTCATCTGCCATTCAGCTCTGCTACATGGCCGCTGACAGCAGACACAGACAGCCATGTAGCAGAGCTGAATGGCAGATGACAGCAGACACAGACAGAGCCGCACTGTCAGAATGAACTCGGGTTAACTTCACCCGACTTCATTGTCATGCTGCGGCTCTGTCTGTGTCGCGCCCTGATTAGCGGTCACCTGTGAAGGACTCACCGGTGACCGCTAATCCCCCGAGTGACTGAAGTTAGCAGCCCTCTCTCATACTCACTGATCCCCGATCTCCAGCGCTGCACGGCGTTCTCACTGCTGCGGCGGCTTTTACTATTTTGAAAAGCCAGCCGCCCATTAAACAATCTCGTATTCCCTGCTTTCCCCGCCCACCGGTGCCTATGATTGGTTACAGTGAGACACGCCCCCACGCTGAGTGACAGGTGTCACACTGCACCCAATCACAGCAGCCGGTGGGCGTGTCTATACTGTAATCACTCTGTGACTCCCCTAGAGAAACCACTAAGATGTCTTTGTCTTAAAACTTCATTTTATTACAATATCATTAAAATCAATAACAATATGTGTTCGGCAAAAATAGGGCAGTGAAAATCACAAGTGTGAATCCCTCCTAACAGAGAAGGGGTGATTGCGGGCACACCAAGACATCAGTACAGGGTAATTAGTAATAACAACACATCCCTGCACCGCTATACTGTCAATCACACAGTCCGTTTTATCAGAATAAAGACAGAGTATTAAATATATTTCACAGGCTATGGATTACTGGCACAGCGGTATCAGGCACAGATCATCATGGTCCATTTACTTAGTTCAGTGCAGTATATTTAAGATGGAAAGTACAATACACACATCAATAGCGGGTTTTTTTTTTAAAAAATTAAAGTAGACTACAATAATCAATTTAATTTATCTATTCCAACCACATTGGGGTTAACGCCAGCAAATGTTCACCTAATAAACCACCCATATGGCACTTTATTATCAGCGTTTTTTTCCCCCAAGGCAAACCCAGCCCCTACCACATGAAAACTCAATGAGACCACATGAAATTCAATCCAACACTGTACAGACCTGACTGATGTACCAAGGACGCCCGCAGCCACCTCGACGCGTTTCACTAGCTGCTTCTTCTGGAGGCAGGTGTACTTACATAATGTCCGGAGGTCCTTTTATACCCGTGTCTAATGGATATCTGGGACAGGTGATGTGAAGCGAACACATGTTTCCTTTTCGGCGCGGATGCCACCATGACACCAGGATACCGGAAATGACCCAGCGCTTTGTTCCGGTTGCGGTGCGGAACTGTCAGTCACAGAGACCATGGCAACATAATGCCACGGTCGCCGCGCATGCGCAGTCCGCCGCCGCTTTACCGTACTAGGGCGCTGGGAATCCCGTGTCAGGTTTGGCCGCGCTCAACATGTGTCACGCTACACTATCTGATAGAATACAGCCTGTATAGCGATATAACCTCTAATAAGTCACACCACGTGCTGTGAAACAATAACCAGCAAGATATAACATGGGTGACGCTGGAAAATCTTATGGCACACTATCAATATAAATTCTAATAATTTCTACTAGAATTCAACACCCCTTAGGGATTAACCCCACAATACCTAGTGTTCTATAACAAACACGGGGTGTTTTAACCATAATAGAAATAGTGAAAAGAGGCCAATCAACATCTTCAATGCATTAATTCAGATCCCATAGGTGTTAATACATACCAAATATGGACACAAATAATCTATCCATATATATCTCACAGGATTATTATGCCCAACATAACAACATGTTTAGCTGGACAACCATATCCATGTTCGTTCACAGAGATAGACTAAGCATAAATAAATAGTATATAGTCCATATTGGCCAGTGTATAGAAGATGTTGATTATTGTCTTCCAAAGCTGTTTCCAAATATCCTTGATATCCATTTCCCATATGCACGGGTTGCTGGTAGACTCATCCACTTGGCCCCAGACATCATAGATCGTCATAATCAGCACCTCTCTTCCTCCACAGTAATGTCAAAGATATATGTTCTAAAACTCAATAGAGAGAAGAGGGGTGAAATTAGTACACCTATCAGAAACATTTATTAGTCCCCTACCAATACAATATAACAATCATCATTATTGAAAAAACTAATAAAAATATTAAAAACTAAAATGCAAGTCTCTCCTGACCAGGAGCCGGCACCAGACCTATAGGAACGCGTTAAAACCAAAACTTTCATTTAAGCCATCCGGAGATACCGTGCCCAGTCGGTATATCCATCGGCTTTCAAGCCGAGCCAGGGATTTTCCTATATCCCCGCCACGCCTATCCACTCTAATTTGGTCAATGGCTTTCACCAAAAATAGCCTGGAATCAGAGTTATGAAACTCTTTAAAGTGGCGGGGAATAGTTTTCAATTTTCCGTTGTCCAAGGCCTCCTTAGAGTTCTTGATGTCTCGGACATGTTCACCAACCCGGGTCTTGAGTTCCCGGGTGGTCATGCCGATGTATAATAAATTACATGGGCATGAGGCCTGATAAACAACTGCTTTAGAGTTACAACTCAGGTATAGCCTGATGTCGTACTCCCTATCTTCCCTAGCGCCCTTGAAAGTCCTGGCTTTACGCATGTTCGCACATGCCTTACACAATCCACACGGGAAGAAGCCCACTGTTCCTGTTTTCATCTGTCTATTATCCCTTGCCCCATAATGGCTACGTACCAGATGATCTTTAATATTTCTGGCTCTGCGTGCAGTCATGAGAGGGTATGTTGACAAATTTCTACCCAAAATTGGATCAGTTTTTAAAATGTTCCAATGCTTCTTGAGAATCCCGCCTATATCCCTCCAGCGATTGTTATAGGTGGTAATCAATCGCACCTCATTTCCCTTGCATGGTTTTGATTCAAGGTTATTGGGATAAAGAAGGGACTCCCTGGTACACAATCTTGCTCGATCAAAGCCACGTCTTACCATCCTCTTACTATACCCTCGACATATAAATCTTTCAGATAAATCATTAGCTTGTTCAGAAAAGGCCCTCTCAGTGGAGCAAATTCTCCTAGTCCTCAAGAACTGCGCCACCGGGATGCCCCTAATAGTTGCCGGGGTATGAGAGGATTTCGCGTGTAACAGGGCATTCGTAGCCGTGGGTTTACGGTATATTTCGGTTTCCAATATTCCCCGATCAGTAACTCTAATCTTTATGTCCAAAAAGTCTATTTCATGGCCATATTTATGTGTAAGGGAGATGTTACTTTCATTTTGGTTTAGTCTGTCTATAAATCCAGTCAACTCCTTGGGGGGCCCCTCCCACAGGAACCAGATGTCATCGATATACCTCATCCAACTATGTACTCTAGATAACAGAGAGCACAAGAGAGAGGTGTTCAATGCCGCGCCAATGGATCACATTGGCGCGGCATTGAACACCTCTCTCTTGTGCTCTCTGTTATCTACCGTATTGGTGGCTGCAGCCTTGGATTGTGTGATATATGCGAATATAGTAGTTGTGGCTTCTCACAACCACTTTTGGTGAGTAGGTTTACTCCCCCACCCCCACCCCTCACATATTGGGGTAAGACCCTATGCGCTTGTTTGTCCACAGCTATTTTCCAAATTATGTACTCTACCGATATCGACATCTGGTTCCGTGAGGAAAATCTGTCGCTCCCAGGCCCCCAAAAAAAGATTTGCATAGGCCGGGGCACAAGCCGCACCCATGGCGGTGCCCCGCCTCTGAATATAGACCGACCCCCCAAAAGTGAACACGTTGTGTGTTAGTACGTATTCCAACAGGGTAAGGAGCAGTTCTATTAGTGCCCTGTCAAGGTTACTGGAGTTACTTTCCATCTTAAATATACTGCACTGAACTAAGTAAATGGACCATGATGATCTGTGCCTGATACCGCTGTGCCAGTAATCCATAGCCTGTGAAATATATTTAATACTCTGTCTTTATTCTGATAAAACGGACTGTGTGATTGACAGTATAGCGGTGCAGGGATGTGTTGTTATTACTAATTACCCTGTACTGATGTCTTGGTGTGCCCGCAATCACCCCTTCTCTGTTAGGAGGGATTCACACTTGTGATTTTCACTGCCCTATTTTTGCCGAACACATATTGTTATTGATTTTAATGATATTGTAATAAAATGAAGTTTTAAGACAAAGACATCTTAGTGGTTTCTCTAGGGGAGTCACAGAGTGATTACATATATATGATGTTGTCTGGATGATGATATAATGTGGTATTTGTGGGTAGTTAAACTGTGTCTATACTGTGTAGTGAAATAAATAAATAAATAATTAAAAAAAACGGCGTGCGGTCCCCCCCAATTTTAATACCAGCCAGATAAAGCCATACGGCTGAAGGCTGGTATTCTCAGGATGGGGAGCTCCACGTTATGGAGAGCTGGAAGCGACGCTGGAGCATCCTGGATTACGCCAGACATGGAGGGCTTTTTGGGGCTGATGAAAGTGGTTAACCAGGGTATATGTTTGTGTTTTTTATTTCTAATAAATGATTTTTTCGTGTGTGTGTGTTGTAAGGATGCAATGTGGTAGATGGCCAATATGTGTCACAGAGGGGGAAATCCTCTGCGATCTGAACCTGGAATGTTTCTCTGGGACTTGTAGTTCCATGAGGATTGTTGTACACATTCAGGGCTGGGTTCATGGGATGGTCAGAAGTGATGGGCGGGACTGACCATCCACATACCTCCCATACGTAGGTGTGTCTCATGGGATTTAATGGAGCTGTCGTTTGTCACATGATCTCTGTGTGCTGGTGGGAGCCATCTTGGTTGGAGCACATGTGCAGGAGATCCTATGCATACAGAGCTAGTGAGGGCTCTGAAATGTCAGGGAGCTGCAGAATCCACTGAGGCTGTGAGGAATTGGAACGTGTACAAGGGCCGGGATGGTGAGCCCAGTGTGAGAGTCTCCCTGGACTGGATGGAGGCAGACTGACAGCCTGCAAACCTACTGGCAGGTAACACCCCACAAAGGTGGACTTGACTGGCTGATGCCAGAGAATGAACTGTATGAACAATCAGCAGTTTAAACAGACAGTGAGGCATTGTCCTGCGGGAGAGTGGCTGTGGCCCATTACACTGCGTGGTTTATGAGGATGTGAATAAATCACCGAGATTCTTTAAGTGACAAAGTGCTTGTGTGTGTCTTGATCCCGCTGCCAGACGTGTGCCCCAAGACGTTCAGGGCCCAGGTCGTCACATTATGGTGGAGAACGCGGGCATATGGCCTGGTTGCTAGGGGCAACGCGGCCTGGTTGCTAAGGGCAACGGCCTAGGACATATTCTTGTGGATACGGACTGCTTGCTGTGGATCGGCAGATCCACGGAAAAAAAAAAAAATTTTGAAGCGGTTTGCGGTGGATCGGCGGGTCCACGAAAACTGACGGCGCACTCAAGCAGCTTGCGGTGGATCGGCGGGTCCACGAAGTTCCGGGAAAGCTGAGCGACCATGAGTGGAGCCGCAAGCCTGGACGTTATGGAGGAGCTGTACCAGTTCCTTGTGTGTGGACAGCAGGAGCTGTCAGTGCGCAGAGATGTGGCAGCAGTGGACCAGTTTGTGAGTTCCCTTCTGGGGCCAGTACGGGCACAGGGTACCCAGGGAGATAAAGGGGAACGGTGTGAACTGGGATCTAAGGACACTGCAAGGAAGCCACAGAAAGCCCATAAGGGGGTGGAGTCCCATAAAGGGGTGGTTGCCCATAAGGGGGTGGAGTCCCATAAAGGGGTGGTTGCCCATAAGGGGATGGAGTCCCATAAAGGGGTGGATGCCCAAAAGGGGGAGGAGTCCCAGAAAGCGGTGGTCCCCCAAAATGGTGCAGAGCATCCCAAATCCAAGGGTGAAGTGGCGCAGATGGACTGTAGCCAGGGACAACAGTGTTCATGCCACAAGTGTCCGGTTTGCGGTATAGACCACCCATCCGACGAGAAGCCACGTCTGTGTTCCGTGGAAGTGGATGGGGAATCTGTAACAGGGGTCGTAGACTCAAGGAGCTTGGTGACCCTGGTGAGGGCCACTTCTGATGTCAACTTGATTCCTAGAAGGAAGATCCACGTCGGCTGCACCCACAACAATGAGACAGAATACCCGGTATCCAGCGTGGTCATTAAGACAGCCAGGGACAGTGGTTCTCATGATGTTGGTGTAGTCTCAGATTTACTGCACCCAATTATTATAGGTTGGGACTCTAAATTATTTGTGCACTTGTGGAAGCAGGGGGACGTATCCGGTTGCTTGTGTAAGAGCCGGAACAGCCCAAAGGAAACCCTAACACATTGGGAGGTGAAACGGGGTCCTGGTTGTGGAGTTATGTGTGGTAAGGAGGAGATAGTACCTTCTAAAATTGACTGTCCTAAGTTAGGGGTGACCAAAGAAAATAGACGGACCCAACTTAGTGACATAAGGACTAAGGGAATAACCAATAGTGTGACCGTTAAAAACGGGGTAGCTCCAGAAGGGGAGGCAGATATCTGGTTAAGTGGGGACATGATAGCCCAGGACACCAGGGGGAGTGACGATGACTCCAGAATGGACACTGACTCTTATAAAAGGACAAGAGAGTGCAGTGAGGTACAGACAATTGAGAAGGGTAAAACCTCCTCCAGACGCCGGAGACGTAATAAGCGCCAAAAGCTCGTGCAAGGTATATCGTCTGAGGGTGCAGAGAAAGTGAAGTACCTGGTCGAGGAAAACACGTTGCCAGTAGCAACTGCTAAGGTAGAGTCAGACAGCGAGGTCCTACACAAGAAAGAGGAATTAGAAACTGAACTGACACATTGTAACGACAGACATCAGCAGGGTGAAATGTCAAAAAATGAGCCAACCAAAGCAGTAATGGTGGTGTCTCCTATAGATTCCAAGCATGAAGCAGAAGGTCTGTCGGACGAGAGCGTTGTAGGAGGTGAAATCCTAGAGGGTAATACAGGACAAGGAATCATGGAGAGCATTGGTGAAGTACAAATCCATAGAGGTCATGGTGAGCAGACCGGTAAATTACCCAGTGTTGGGATGATGAAGGGTGAAAACGGGGCCAAAGGTCTAAGAGGAACAGAGTACCACGCTGAAGGGTGTGACACCCTTGCAGAAAAAAAGAGGACTGAAGGTGACACTGCAGAGACCCGCAAGGAAGTAGAAGGTAACGCAGTGAAGACCCAAGAGACAGCTGGTGCTGCAAAAGTGAAAATAGTCTCTGATGAGGTGAAGTCTGGACCAGAGGTATTATCAGGAACTGTTAGCCTGAGTGACCTGCCTGGTAAGACCAAGATGGAAGACATAGAGATGGTCTTGGTTAAGAACAATAGCAAACCCAAAGGCTCTGAGGCTGGAGCTGAACCGGAAGAGTGTGTAACTCAAGAGGTGGAGCCGTGCATGAGAGAAAAAGATAGATGCAAGAGACCAAAGGAATGGTCTAATTTCCTTGAAGGTCAAGAAACCTGTCCATTCTTTAAGTGCATGGTAGATGTGCCCGAAGACCTAAGAGAAGCCTGTGCCCATAAGTCAATGCATGAGAAGTTTAAGAAGGCTGTAGGGGCCTGTGAAGTGTACTTTGCCCCAGAGACTTGTCAGTTGGTGGTGTGCTCTGCCAGTAATGTCACAAAGAAGCGAGTGGCTATCCTGAGTGACATGCACCTGCAGTGTCTTCGCACGAAATGGCTCATCTCGGCACAGATGGAAGAAGACACCCGGCGCTTGGAGTGTATGAAGCAGCTCACTGCAGAATTTCAGGAAGTTGTCGTGGTGAAGAAATCATTAATTGGGCTAGCATTAAGAGCGCTGAAAAGTAACATTCAGCAAGCCAGGAAGGTTCCAGGTATTACAGCGATTGAATTAGAAGAGCACAGTGGAAGATTCCAAATCTATGGGAAAACTGAAGAAGCAGTGAAAACAGCTCGAAGGCTGTTGGACTTTGTGGAAGAGGTCACACAAGTGCCCAGAGAACTTGTCAAGAAACTGATTGGCAGAAATGGAAGAGTCATGCAGGAGATGGTTGATACATCCGGTGTGACGAGAGTAAGGCTTAAGGTTTATCATAAAGCCAGGTTACCCTGTGAAGTTGGTATGGTTCCATGTGTCATGGCGGGAACAAAGGAGTGTGTTGAAAACGTACGAGTTCTCCTAGAATACCGCCTGGGATACCTGGAAGAACTAAAGCAAATGGATCTTGAAAGACAGAAGATTGCAGAGAAACTTTGTCAAGTGAGTTTGAGGTCACGACCGCTTTCGGGCCAGGGCCCAGAGAAGAAGTGTGGTCCACCTGATGAACGTGTTGCCTTCACTGGCAAGGGAAGTAGGTCCTGTAGGGAAAGGAGCCTAGGTCATAGAAGACCTACGTATAAATCAGGCTATGGCACAGACTCTGAAGGGTCCAAGCCCTCTAAAACAAAATCTAAAAGAAAAGATGGAGGGAGTGACTGGTCCATAGCCAAAAGTGGTGGGGGGAAAAGGCGGAGATGGAAAGGTGACCTAAGACGTCATGAGAGAAGAGGCCATAGTAGATTGGCAAACAGAGAGTGCGCAGGGTCTAGTTATGGGAGATCTCCTGTCGGCTCGGTTGTGAGGTACCTGGACAATAGCCCCTCTAGTGGACTGGTTAGCGCAGAGTCAGGCCGCACGGTAGTTTTGACTGATGGGGTGTCTCACTACCACACTGACCGTTGGAGACAGTTATGGAATGATATGTCGGACCGGCGGACGTGTCTGAGAAGAGGGTTCACTGAGGAGGGTTTGTTGACAGTGGCAGATGGTCGGTCAAGAGCGGAAACTCAAAGTTTTCGTAGAGGGCCCATTCGACTGGTAGGGTATGGTTTCCCTAATGCCCTGTCTCAGGGTCCCTGTAGGTTGTCGAGTGTTCCACCCTACAAGTTGGAACAGAGGGGGGGGATATGTAAGGATGCAATGTGGTAGATGGCCAATATGTGTCACAGAGGGGGAAATCCTCTGCGATCTGAACCTGGAATGTTTCTCTGGGACTTGTAGTTCCATGAGGATTGTTGTACACATTCAGGGCTGGGTTCATGGGATGGTCAGAAGTGATGGGCGGGACTGACCATCCACATACCTCCCATACGTAGGTGTGTCTCATGGGATTTAATGGAGCTGTCGTTTGTCACATGATCTCTGTGTGCTGGTGGGAGCCATCTTGGTTGGAGCACATGTGCAGGAGATCCTATGCATACAGAGCTAGTGAGGGCTCTGAAATGTCAGGGAGCTGCAGAATCCACTGAGGCTGTGAGGAATTGGAACGTGTACAAGGGCCGGGATGGTGAGCCCAGTGTGAGAGTCTCCCTGGACTGGATGGAGGCAGACTGACAGCCTGCAAACCTACTGGCAGGTAACACCCCACAAAGGTGGACTTGACTGGCTGATGCCAGAGAATGAACTGTATGAACAATCAGCAGTTTAAACAGACAGTGAGGCATTGTCCTGCGGGAGAGTGGCTGTGGCCCATTACACTGCGTGGTTTATGAGGATGTGAATAAATCACCGAGATTCTTTAAGTGACAAAGTGCTTGTGTGTGTCTTGATCCCGCTGCCAGACGTGTGCCCCAAGACGTTCAGGGCCCAGGTCGTCACAGTGTTTATTTACTGTAATTTACAGATTAATCATGGAAGTTGTCTCATAGACGCCTGACATGATTAATCTAGGACTTATTGGCAGCTATGGCTGCCAATAACGCCTTATTACCCCGATTTGCCAACGCACTAGGGCAAATCGGGAAGAGCCGGGTACAGTCCCAGAACTGTCGCATATAATGTATGCGGCAATTCTGGGCGGCTGTTGGCTGATATTGTTAGGCTGGGGGGTTCCCCATAACGTGGAGCTCCCCATCCTGAGGATACCAGCCTTCAGCCGTATGGCTTTATCTGGCTGGTTTTAAAATTGGGGGGGACCGCACGCCGTTTTTTTTAATTATTTAATTATTTATTTCACTACACAGTATAGACACATCCACCAGCTGCTGTGATTGGGTGCAGTGTGACACCTGTCACTCAGCGTGGGGGCGTGTCTCACTGTAACCAATCATAGGCGCCGGTGGGCGGGGATAGCAGGGAATACGAGATTGTTTAATGGGCGGCCGGCTTTTTCAAAACAGTAAAAGCCGCCGCAGCAGTGTGAACGCCGTGCAGCGCCGGGGATCGGGGATCGGTGAGTATATGAGAGAGGGGGATAGACTGACATGGACAGAGAGAGAGGGACAGAGATAGTGACCGACTGACAGAGATTAGTGAATGACAGACATTGTGAGGCGCTTCAGAACGCAGCTTTTCAGCTGCGCTCTGAAGCGGACCTTTTTTAAGCTGCGGTGCAGAGCGCACACCTGTGCACATAGCATCAGACACCAAAATCGTATGAGGGATGTCACACGTTACAATGGACTAGGTTCGTGCAACAAAACGCTCAATTCTAGACAAAGATACGATGTGTTTGCGATCAACGGTTTTGCGTTCAATCCTGATCGCACTTAGATGTCACACGCAGATACCTCACAAACGATGCCGGATGTGCGTCACTTACAACTTGACCCCGACGACGGATTGTGAGATATATTGAAGCGTGTGTAGCGGGCTTTAGAATTGGGATACACTGCTTAATTTTATAAGTAAAGGGCTTGTCCAAGTTCGAAATGAAATTCTGCAGTGACT
This sequence comes from Anomaloglossus baeobatrachus, assembly GCF_048569485.1. NCBI lineage: Eukaryota > Metazoa > Chordata > Amphibia > Anura > Aromobatidae > Anomaloglossus > Anomaloglossus baeobatrachus. The sequence continues at coordinate 167,659,106 of NC_134356.1, forward strand.
CTAAGTGACTGCAGGCTTCTGAATTCTCACAATGCATGCTCTGCACACTTTTAGGATCTCCGGTGCCAGTGACAATAGTGGAAGGCCATGTGAGCGCAAGTATGAGATTTTTATATTTCTGGTCTCATTCTGATTTGACGTGACCAGCCTCATTCATTTTGAGCGAGGCCACGCATGTCGCGTCGGCACGTGACCACATATATGTAATTCACATACTTGCAGTTTTGTGACATCGCACTCTCACCGCCGCCAACAGAGAATCCTGACAGTGTGCAGTGTGTGCACTGTGAGAATTCAGAAGTCTGCAGTCACATAGTGACTGCAGATTTTCATCTCAAACCTGGACAACCCCTTATAAAATTAAGCAGTGTAGCCCAATCATAAGAGCGTGTAATATACTCCCTGTCAGGATTCAGCTCTGCTTCTGGTTCCAGTAGTCATCATTTGGCCACTCTACTCATATGTGATTTTCATACTTGCATGTGACAACTGGCTTTTCTTCCTATGTTTCTCTTTGAACGTTAAGAGAATTAAATTATTAAGCGCAGCTCGTCATCACGTGACTGTGAGTGTGCAAATTGTAACGGGGTGCCGGGGGCGCCTCAGGGATTGTAGTCGTGGCCCCTTTTTCTATCAGGCTAACCCCCGGCTCCGCCGTCACTATTGGGACAGGAGATTGCTTGGTGGGGCAGAGTGTGGTGGTGCAGGGAATGCTGTCAGACGAACAAAGACTTTGCAGACGAAGACCAGTTGAATCTGAAGGCACGTTTATTGCACACATCTTCACAACAGTGGCAGTAAGCTGTTAGCGTCACTTCACAACTCCTGATGGGGGGAACAACTCCTCTTGTAGTCTCCTCTAGTGGGGATGTGCCCGGCTACTCTACTTCACCTGGGCTCCCACTCCGGCTACCGCAGACCTGACCCACTCAAACCTGCTTCACCATAGAGGACACTTTCTTTTTTTCTGTTCTTCGTACGCTGTCCACCTAGTTCCCACACCCTGCCCCCACTGCTCCTTCTCTCCTGTCCCGGACTCGACTGCTCAACAGCTCACACTTGCCTCCTACCACACACTCTCCCTCCCCCTACTTCTGCCGGCTCCTCCTTTCTCCTGTCCTGTTTCTATGGGGACAGCCGTCCCACCCGGCTACTAGGGAGACCCAGCTATACAGTGCAAAAAAAATCAACATAAAACATCAACAGCTTTGTATACCCCAGCGGGGGTATCTTCAGGAGAAAACACTGCACCTCCTTGTAAGGGGTCTGCCCACCCCTTACATTCCTCCCCTCTTTCTGCCTTAGCCTCCCGGCAAGGCTCGTATCTGTAAAACACAATCTTAGCAGCATGCAAACTTGAAATAAAACTTTAAAACTTTAATGAGAAAGAGACAACCACCGACGCACAAGTTCTGTGCCCGGAGTCCCTCTAAGGGAGCTCCTAGTCTTTGTAGTCAACGTGCCCGGAGGCCTTCAGCAGGCACTCCCGGTCTTTGCTGGTCTTCTGCCCGGAGACTATAACAAACGCTCCCGGTCTTTGAAGGCAGGAACACAAACAATCAAGTCCTCCTCAACATCACAGAGGGAGTCCTCGCATAGTTCAGCATCAGGCTCCTTCCGGGCTCAGTAACTTAAACATGGTTACAACCTGTAAAACTTCACCGGTTCTTCAACACTACCGGTACTTAACACAAGTATGTCCCCCTTCTCCGGTCACTGGGGTTCACACGGGGTGATAAGCTCGGAACCATTCGGCCCGCACATAATCAGAGAGTGACTGACCTGGCAAGCGGCGCAGCCTCCGGAACGGTTCGTAGTTAACCGGTGTCTCCGATCCTTCTGGCTCCGGCTTTGGCCTTCGACTCCCGGCGGAGGTGACGGAGTAGCGGGTCGGGACGGCTGTGGACTTCCCACGATGACCACCGGGTGTGTCACCATACATTGTCGAATTGCTAACACCGTCGGCGTCTCCTTTTCCGGCTCAGCTAACAGTCCGGTAGTGACTTCTGGCGACACCGCCAGCGTGTTCTTCGGCCGGGTAGCCTCGGTCAGCACCGGTCTCCGCTGTGTACGTCTCCGGCTCTGACACTCTTCCCATTCGATTTCTTGTTGCCATAGTGCGGCCTCTTGAGCAGTGGGCATCCGGGTGACTCCTACGGCAAATAGGCCCCGGCATCCCACTTCTCTCCGGAACTTCACTTTTTCTCCCGGGTATAAGGTCTGCAGGCGTTGGGGCAAGCCTTCAGTGTCCAGGTTAACCCGGTTGTAAAAAAAATGATCCCCGGTCTCTTCGTCCTCTATAAATCCATAGCCTTCCACCTGATTGAATTTGACCACAGTGCCAATGGTGCATTGCCGATCAAACTCGTCGCTAAGGGGACCGGCCATCATCTCACGGGCCACGGTCTCGGCCAGCAACCTTTCCTGCACTGGATCAGTTTCAGGCGGTGGGGACTGTCGTCGGGTCAGGGGCGACGGTTTTACTGGATCCCAGAAGAACCCCCATTCGTCTTCCTCCAACTCCGGGGCATACTGTTCTCCCTAGGTAGGAACTTCTGTAAGGACTGGAGGACCTGCCTGGACGGGCGCAACCACCTCCGGACTCTGGAGGGGTGTTCCCGGTATCTCGCTTCCCGGCTGCAGTATTGTTTTATAGGTGGCCCGGACTTCCGTGGAGGTTTCACCGGTCACGGCATCCCAGGAAGTGACCCACGTTACTTTCGCGGGCCGCTCCGGGCCTCCTGGCACAGCCGGTAGTTTAATAGTCAGGGATTCCTCGACTGTAGACTTCTTCGGGCGTCCTCTCCCCAGGCTGGTTGCCACCAGCGCGCCCGCTGCAGCTCGCTGCTTCATCGGAGTCTCCATCTCACTTGAGGTCAGTTGTGGAGTTGGCGTCTCTTGCAGCTCTTTCTGTAATGGCGCCAGGGACAGTGGAGATGCTGGGGAAGGTGGAGGCGGGCCTTCTTTTCCCGCTCTTGCATATACTCCACCCCCAGTCTCGCACATCACATCGACCCAGCATAAGCGACTCTTCTTTTTTTCTGCACTGCCACCCTCTTCACATGTTTTCAGTAACATCTTAGGGCCAGCACCTCCCCTCTTTGGACGGCGTACTCTGTACTTCTTTTTCTTCGCCGGCCAGCTCAGGGTTCTTCTTTTGGCGCCAATCTTCTGCGCACCCACTGTGTTCGTGCAGACGGCGGCCATTTCAGCGCCATCTTGTGCCTGGTCCAACGCCTTAGGCACCACTTGTTCTTCCCAATATGGAACCGGGAACCTTCGCAGATAGTCCGGATCCTGCAGACTACGCCACATGTAACGGGGTGCCGGGGGCGCCTCA